>NC_090627.1:802946-823739 GCF_004359215.1 Bremia lactucae
CACTGGCTAAGTTTAGGGTCTATCTTCTCGGAGATAGACCGTTCATTGTATATACGGACCATGCGTCATTACGCACGGCCGTAAATAGCCCACACCTCTCCCAAAGAATGGCGAGGTTGCTATCCTTTTTCGCAAAGTATAATTTCTCCTTGAAATATAAACCAGGACGACTTAATGTCGTCGCTGATGCGTTATCACGCCGACCCGATTTCGAGCCGGCTGCGCATTCCAACAGTGAAAATAATTCTACTGTTGCAACACTCATTTCAAGTGTTCCGTCATCAACCTTGTTTGATGACATAAAGAAAGCCTACGCACAAGATAAAGACTTTCTGCGTTTAAATGATAATCTGATCAATCCATCCGATATATCTTTAAAAGATTTACCGGCTTTATATCGATCGTCATCCGAACGATACACGACACGCAACGGCTTATTGTACTTCATAGTAGCCGGCGACACTCCACGTGTCGTAGTCCCAGCTCACATTGAATAGCGCTTGCGTATCATGTATGAGTGTCACGATGCACCAACAAGTGGGCATCGTGGACGTGAGAAAACTTATCGCACAGTAAGTTGCAACTTTTACTGGCCCCGCCAGTATCAGTTCGTGTGAAAGTACATTCGAGCTTGCGAGGTATGTCAATGGGTGAAGCCTAGCCTTGCATCCCGTGCATCTCTCCAACCTCTACCACTTCCGACAGAGTGTTGGCAGTCCGTATCTATGGACTTCGTCTTCGGATTTCCCGAAGACTATCACAAAAACAATGGAATCCTTGTTTTTGTAGACAGATTTAGCAAGATGGTACGTCTTGCTGCAGTACCAGAGCCGATCACGGCTCCGGGCTGTGCCCGTGTCTTTAGCGACGCGGTATTCAAACTCCACGGGTTACACCATGAACTGGTCTCGGTTAGAGAGCCACGGTCTACGGCGGAGTTTTGGCACTTCGTGTTCCGATCTCTCGGAACACGGTTGACTAACCCAGAAACGGATGGTCAAACCGAACGCGTAAATCGCGTCCTCGAAGAGATACTTCGAGGTTACGTTTGATCGTATCCGAATTGGAGCGAGTTTTTACCGATGGTCGAGTTCGCCATCAACAATTCGGTGCATGCGTCTACATCGCATAAACCGTTTTCTGTGAATGGCATACTTTAAGGGGGGTGACTCGCACGGGCAAAACCAATTCTGGTTCATGCTTATCACGCGTCGAAGTTAACAACGACGCGAATGATGTCGATGCCGAAGCAATCGACAGCGAAGGTGAGAAAACTCTCATGGCAGTGCGCACAAAGGGCACTGAAAAGACAATTAAATGAGTCAGCAGAGGAATTTCTGCTGACTCGAGAATCAGAAATTTGTGTCGTACTGGATTCCATGCTAACGTTGTGGACCGTCAGAAACGGAACGCAGACAAACATGGAAGAGCAAATGTTCTTTCATTTAAAGTTAATGACCTAGTACTACTGTCTACGGTAAACATACCTAAGCGTGTAGTCACTAGTGAGGGTAGCAGTAAACTACTACCCAAGTTCATTGGGCCATCTCGTGTACTGCATCGCAGTGGCAATGCGTACCCAATAGAATTGCCACGTAGGATGCGAACGCATCCTACGTTTTACGCTGGTCGGCTCCACCGTACCATCAATACGCGGTTTCTTCGAGGACGGATCTGACCACCCTGTAAAGAATTCCTAAAAGATTCTTCTGGTCACGAACCAGATTCTCATGTTGTATCTGGATATTCTCATGCCGGGTCCGAAGAATCTCGAAACAGCGATGAGCTGACGACAGCTCATCGCGAACAGCATGATAGTTCCGCTCGTACTCCAACAAGGAGTACGCACTCTTCGAACGGTCTTCCAACCGTTCGATATGGTGAGCCTGCACCGTCCGCTCTAACGAGCAACGCTTACCGCTCTCGTCTTCCAGTCCCTCCTCCAAATCATGGAGGAAGCGATCGGGTCATGCATGGTGCCATCCGGAACCTGCAGTACATGGCTCAAGCAATATTCTTTTTCGATTTTTATTAGCAGTCTAGGAGTTGAGAATCCAACGTTTTAACCTTTTAAGTGAATTGAGTGTTCGTCAGTGAGCAGATTGAGTGGTAGTGTGTTGAGTGGTAGAATTGAATGAATATTGATTTCCGTCTAACGTGAAATTAATTGGATTTTCAAATGAATGGGAGGGGGGTGAGTAAGAGGGGGAGTATAACGGAGCACTGCCGACTTGTACTGCTTCAGTACAAGTCCACTTCGCACTGCCTCAGTGCGAGTGGTGCCTCACGTCAGTTGACGTACACTAGTACGTGCAGCTCTTTAAAACACTTGCTTTAAAAGAGGGTTAACTAAAACCTGTATTAATATAATTAAGTTCTTCTTGTCTATCTACTTATTACTAACTTAATTATAAACTAATACAAAACATCTACTTTAAGTCTTATGTGTCTTTTTTTTTGCGCGCGTCCAGCGCTGACTGGACGGCAGAGAAAGTAGATGTAATGGTCTATATTTACCTATGGATAAGCTTTTAAAATATAACCAGATAAAGTAATATTCTCCAGATATTATCTACCTTTTAAATAATATATTAATTAACAGCCTTTAAGTGTTAATTTCATGTAACGATACACCCCGTTACATCACCCCTCCCTTAAACGACAATCGTTCTGACTGACATTGGATAGAGTGGCCACTATAAGACCACTTATATAAAAACGATGTTAATTGGTCAGAACTATCATTTTTAATTCTATCGCATGGTTAACGAGTCCATGCAGTATGCGAATAGTGCGGCGCCTTCGGCTGCGGCTCAAGCAGCCGCGGGCGACGCATTATTGTCTCTGGGGCAGACGGAACGTCTGCCGTAGTGTCATCATCTCCCGCAACTCTAAATGTTGCGGGTGCACGTGGTGAAACACAACGTGAATGCGACCCCTCGTTGGAAGTCGACTACGAATGCGAGTCAGGCGAAATGGCCGACTCGGGGAGAACAGAACAGTCGCCTGATCATCGTCAGGCGGTTGACTATAAGCCTTTGAATGAAAAAGGCTCATTCGAGTAGACGTGATGTTCACGCTTATGCCCAGCACATACGACTCCTAGCGAGTTGTATCACAAACAACCCAGTTCATGAACACACGTTGATTGCGGTGTTCATGCAAGGTCTTACGGATGGTCCCGTAAGGACCCACCTGTTCCGCTTTGAACTGGATACGCTTGAAGAAGCAACATCCGTTGCGGAATATGAGGACTTTGGCTTGAGACAGGCTCAAGCTACTTCGTCATCGTATCGTCCTCCAAGACGACACGAGCTTGGAGGTCCAGAACCTATGGACCTCTCTTATGTCGAAAGCGAAAAACCTCGCTTTTCGAACAACAAACGATTGCAGAAAGGCAATCGCTGTCAGAAGTTAGGACACTACGCTCATGAGTGTAGTGCTCCACGCCCAGTACCGAGAGGTACTGAACGTAATTATGGACCGAATGCTAAAAAGGGCAACGGTCGCGGGTCCGACGTTGTTGCGAAATCGCAACAGCGAGGTGGACCGCAAAAAAACGGTCGGAAGCTCTGATCGAGCTCTGAACTCAGCCCTAGGCGGTTTAAACGTCTGTTTGAGCCGGGCTTTAAAAGCCTGTAGTGACTTAAAGACAAATGGGTCGCGCAACTAAGGCCTAGTGCCCAATTTTTGGCACGACCTGCCAAATTTGACTGAGCAAATGCGACTTGCATTTGCTCGTCGACGATGTGACGAGCCCTTATGGCATCGACCAACTCGACAAATCGTCTTAAGAGGGAGTATTCTTCGACTCCCCTATACTTTGAGATGTCAATCTTTAAGGTTTCGGGTCGAAGTGTGTGCGTCATCCCAGGTGCAGGAGTTTGTACCTGTTGTAACCTCAATAGTTCTGCCTGTTGAGAGTGTTGCTGATTAAGCAAAGCTACCTTCCCCTAAAATGTCCATGTTAGATTATAAGAATGTGGTCCTTGGACGGACTACAAAGTGCTACCAGGTGTAACGGGGCACTGCCGACTTGTACTGCTTCAGTACAAGTCCACTTCGCACTGCTTCAGTGCGAGTGGTGCCTCACGTCACTTCACGCACACTAGTACGTGCAGAGGAAGACTCTTTCTTAAACACTTGCTTTAAAAAGGTTTATAATATTACTGTATACAATATAATTAAGTCTTCTTGTCTATCTACCTAATACTAACTTAATTATAAACTAATACAAAACATGTAATAAAGTCTTATCTGTCTTTCTTTTTGCGCGCGTCCGGCGCTGACTGGAACGCGGAGAAAGTAAATATAATGGTCTTTATCTACCAATGGATAAGCTGTATGAATATTACCATGTAAGGTAATATTCCATAAATATAATCTGCTCTTTAGATAAAAAATTAATTAACAACCTTTAAGTGTTAATTTAATGTAACGATACACCCCGTCACAGTGAGTGCTCCCTTTGTTATTTTTCTTATACGAAATAATATTCGTTTATGACGAAAAGAGATAATTAGATTCAGAGATGACGGTCATGGGATTATCATGGAGCGCGCAATTCAATTGTGGTCGGCGACAATTGTGATCCAGGTTCAAGTCACTCTTTAAGGTTCCGTTATCCATCGCTGTTTGTAAGGAGAAGAGTCTACTTACCAATTATGAATGTAACTTTATTACCAATACTTGAGTTGTAAAACGGCAATTAAATCTCTTATTAAAGTGATCACGCTCACGTCAGATAGGCACTTGAATAGAGTTTCTGCGCCTTCAAGTTTTTGTCGTATATATTTTTTCCATGTGACTTTTTGTGGCGGGATACTGTAGTAACTGAGGTACGAGCTAACAAAGAGCGATGAAAAGGATAAACTTATTGCTCAACGTAAAACAACAACGTCGAAGCAAACTACCATAATATTATCGCCGCTCAATAAGCTGCCTACTTGTAGCTACACCAAGATAACAATGAGCAGCGCCGCGGCGAGCAGCAGAATAATCACATAATAACAAAAGAGCTTGCGATGCGCACTGACAACCTTGCGAGCTGCCACTGTTTGTTGTTGAACTGCTGATTCCGTGTTGTCAATTTGAATACTAACGTCATCAAGCATTCCATTCTGCGACACAACTTCGTCGTTTGTAGCTACCGCAGCGTTGTGGAGTCGTTTAACGCCTGAGTAAACAGCATCGAGCTGCCGTTCCTAAATTTTAAAGATTACATCGCGAGAACATTAATAGTGATAGCAAACAATTACACACGCGACATACCTGATCTTCCGTAGCCTTGTCCATTCGCTTTAGGAGCCTCGGAGTGACCGCTTCCACATAATCACCAGTAGGCTGGGCCTCGGTCATCGTAGACTATAAATTGCTTCTTCATTTCATTAAATTGCCTTGTCCCACGCATGGTAATATCAGCCATGAATGCTAAAAATAAAAGAGAATATTTTATCAAATTACCACCAGTATTGTTTGCTGGCGGCATACAATTTTAGAATATTGACCTCTCAAGGCCAGAATAGGCCAGCATTTACTATAGGTTTGACAGATAAAGTTTCGCATTTCTAATTTTTCACGTCTCACTGATTCGTCCAAAGAAGATTCAAATGTTTGATTGGGTGTAATAATCTAACTTATCTCCCATGGCGCGGGAAGGTAGCGATAAGCGCCGAAAGCAATGGATGGGTGGCCGTGACGGCAACCAGAAGCGTTATAAGGGTGCACTAAGTGCTGCTACGAACGCAAAGGGACACGGTGCGGTTCTGGTCACATGTGAAAAGATTAAAGAACGTCAGAGCGTCAGCGATGCTCTCAATATCTTAAACGAAGCGGCGGATCGCTACTTTCCAGCAGACGAGGAAACGAAAGATCAAGAAGAAACGTCTGCCGCGGATGAAAGCAATTCGATGCAGAAGCAGCTACAAGAAGAGATTAAAGGGCTGCAAGAAAAGGCGAAAACGCGTCAAACTGGCCGATTTACGGCCCTGGACACAGGTGTCAAGGGTGCCGTGCTAATCCAATTTAAGGACGACAGTATTTCCCCGATGGCACTGATAAGCAAGATTTTTGAAGACGCAGAGACCACGAAAAGCATTGCGTCTCGATTTATTCAAAAGATGATTCCGTTGGAAAAGGTAGGGTACTCGAGTGTCGAGGGCATCAAGGAACTTGCTGCACCAATGATTCACGCTCATCTCGAGGCTTTTCGTAAAGAGCAAAAGGACGCTGGCAAGGATGACGTTTTTGAGTTCGCAGTTGAGTTTAAGCGTCGAAATTGCACGAATCTTAACAGCATGGACGTGATCAATGCGCTCGTAGAGCTGGTTGGAGAAGAAAAAACCAAAGTCAATCTGACCACGCCCCGCTCTGTGCTGATAGTCGAGGTGTTTCGGAATTCGTGTGGCTTCAGCATCTCGAACGACTTTTACCGATTCAAGAAGTACAACGTGCGCTCATTCATTGAATGCATCGCTCCTGGCCAAGAGACGGCGAAGGTAGGCGAGAACGACAAGAAAGTTGAAAAGGAAGATTAACGAATAAAAAACGAAAATTATGATTTTAGCGAAAAATGTTTAATTATGTGAATCGAGGTTAAATTGACTTTATTGGGCAAGAGCCGTCTCGCAAATATTAGACAACATTTCGGCTCATAGAGAAATGGTGGGTACCAGGTCGATAGCTAGTACTGGAAGGGCATCAATACTATACTGATGTAGATACGCAATAAATACTCACGAAGGAGGAATCACGGTTAAATGTGTCTTCATGGCGCAACTCTAAAATAAAGAGGAAATCATGCCATCACATACGATGTCACTGTTATCTAATATATCATACAGAAAGTTTACGTGTCTTGAGAATGGATCAGTGAAGTCTTCTCATGCTCATACTTTAATCAGAGAATGTAGATAATATGTTGATCGTCACTTCCATTCCCAAGACACACCCAGTCCCATTCCGAGGCAAATACTACCAAATCGACTACAGATAGAAAACCATTCTCGTAGCCAAAAGAGAATGAAATAAAGTTTCCAGGCTCTTACGCTGCATTGATAATCTGAGAATAAGCAACACGCTTTAAGACAACATGTTGTTGTGCTTACTGCCTCTTGTCCATCCACACGATGCTACTATCAACGCTGTCCAATTCTAACGCGATACATTATCCACACTATTGCAGAAATCAGGATAAAGCGCTCCAATTTCATTACCAGCACTAAACCAATTATTGCCAATCTCTGAAAAAGAGCACTTAAGTAGAAAATTGCCAACTACAGCGGCTTATTCTTCCTGTATAAAAAACAACAACACTGCGCTTAGCACAATTCTTTGAATCTATTTTCTAAGAAAACGAACCTTGTCTTTGTTCTTGCGATTGCGGTGCTTCTTGTCAAACTTTTTGGCCCAGTGCTGGTTGCGTAGAAACTTAGGGTCGAGCTTGGATCATGAATAGAAGGTCAGATGAATCTTACAAATAATGAATAAATAGACGAGAAACGTACCCCGCGCGTGGAGTGAAAGCGGTGGTTCTTCGGCTTCTTAATACCATTGCGGTGCGCTTTCACCGTGTTATTACGGGCCGTGTGATTTTTCTGCTTTACCATTTTTGCGTCGAATTGGCTCTGTTTCCTATAGTGACGTCGCTATTACGAGTCGAACAAACGCTGACCACCAATAGATTCAATTCGTATGTGCACCACAGGGTTGTGTGTACAACACCTCACATTACTTTGACAACTAAAAACCTCAATTTGAAGTTATTATTAAACCTTAGCCTAATTTATATGTATTAATATTACCGAAATATTACTACATATTATGTATTTTAGCAAATGCGATGTGTGTACACATTTTACCTGACCAGGGAGGGGGCTAAATATCCGAGCAGCGACCGTACGGCACTGGCAAGTTCCGCGACCTTAATCCAGTGTGTATCATGTCGAATCCTTTTGGAGACAGCAACGTAATGGGGAACGACGTGGCAGAAGATTTATCGGACTTTGCAGCGCCTGTCGACCATTGCGGAGAGTGCGTGGCAGCTGCTGGAATCATAGCTATGCGGAATGCTAATGTTGGACTTGTCTGTAGTTTCTTTGAAGCCGCGGCGAACGAGGCCTCGCACAACGTGTACGAGAACCAGATGGATCCGAATTATGCTCAGCATATGAAGGATAGCTATCCGCCTCAGAGCTACGGATCGGGACCTTTAGAACAGTCTACGGGCAGTTTTCATGCAGAGACTCCGACTCACATACCTGCCGTTGACGAGGACAACGAGCTCACGTACGTTGGTTGTGCTTCAATATTATTTAATTGGATGTTAACAGTTATATGTAGTAAATTTATGGAGGAGTATGAGAGAAAGATTTCGCTAAAGGCCCAGGAGCAAGAAAAGGTAGCGATTGAGTGCAAAGCCAAGGCGGAAGAGGATATGGCGCAATTCTTGGCCGAGCGCCAGCGTATTAAAGAGTCAAAGTTGCAGGCCAACCGCGTATTTGAGCAAGCTACGCTTGAAAAAATGGTGGCTGATCTACAGAACGAGAACCCGTGGGAACGCGTGGTCACGCTCGTGGATCTCGAGACGAGCCGGAAGAAAAGGCTTGACTTGCCGAATAGTAACGAGAGTGATGGCAAGAAGCAGCAACCTATGCCCGTGGCTGTGCCTGCGAAGAAAACACCGGAAGACGAAGAGGATGTTTCGAGAATGCGTCAGCTATTTGTGCAGCTGAAGGCCTCGCCACTTGAGCATACGCGCGTTGACGCCGTGGCTACTAATTAGATTGAAGCTTTAAGATATGACAGCAGATTTCCATTACATTGTCTTAGCAATTAATCGTGGCTTTTTAAGACGAAGAAGCTGTTGTCAATTGACAGTTTTTTTCTGCTTTAATATTTTAATTTAATTTTCCGATTTGCGTCGACAAACGAGTTGAGAAAGAAATTTTAATGGAATGTGTGCTCGCAATTGTTGCACTCCGGCCATGGATGAGTAGGGCGCGGCGTGAAAGCAGGCGAGCTTTAGTTAACTATTGCACCAAATTAAGATCATCTTTGACGGAGAACGAAGGGAACTTCTGTGAGGTGCATGCTAACGAAGTAATTCAATTGTGTTAACGGAAGCAACGTTACCGCTGTTTGTCCGCCAGTCGTCAACAATCTTGTGATCAGTATAGAATACAAACATTGAGGGAAAACTGAATATAAGCGCCAATTTTTTTTCCATACTTTTCTGATGATAAATTTTATAATTCGTCATTTATCTTAATAGGTATCAGGTGACGTTGCATCGGATCCTTGTACTTATTAAAACACATTTGCGCTAGTATCTGAGAACGGCGTAGAATCCATGCTAGCGCATAAGAATTCATTATTCTCAGACTCCTTTGTCGCACGACAACCACCTTGAATCGTCGGCCTGTGCTAAAGTATGCCATGGACAGACACTTCTGTAGTCGTAAATTTATCTACTGTGAATATCATAAATTACATCATCCAGAGTTCATACGTACAGAGGGCATTTCTACTTCTTTAAAAGAAATATTTCAAGAATACAAAAGGCATCCCTTCTTCTTCAAGAGTAGGTGAGAATACCAGATCGTATAAACGCACTACCTGTAATCAATTACAAGATTATATTGTGAATTGAAAGCAATTCCACCACCAATTGCTAAGGTTTAACAGACATGCAAAAACTTTTCGACGAAGCATTTGATATCAGCAAATTCATTCGAAAAGCCTATGTCGCCAGCGCTGCGCGATTGTAGCGTAAGCCAAGAGGACCCCCTACGCCACTTCGATCTGATTCAATTTATGTTGCGAACTTCGATCATTTGACGCACAACATAAGCCGTCCGAACTCCATTTCGAGCAAACTCATTTACTAATTTGCAAGCCCTAGTTTACTCTATCTCGTTCGAAGAGCTTGCTAACTCAGTTCAACCATGAAACTTCCAACATCTTTTTTTCCACTTCTTGCCACAGCGTTGGCGCTATCAGCGTCCCTCATTGCAAGTCAGCAGGCTGGAAAGAGCACTATTGAAAAGCATCCTTCGTTATCGTCGAAACAATGCTCCAAGAATGGAGGCTGCGTGATCGAATCTACATCAGTCGTGCTTGATGCGAATTGGCGCTGGTTGCATCAAGTCGGAGACTACAAGAACTGCTACAGTGGCAATCAATGGGATGCAGCCCTATGTTCAACTCCCGAGTTGTGTGCAAAGAATTGTGCCCTTGAAGGTGCTGACTATCAAGGCACGTACGGCATCACCACGTCTGCTGACGAGTTGCAACTAAAGTTAGTGACACAGACGCCATACGGCGCGAATGTTGGCTCTCGTGTGTACCTCCTGGATGCTTCTGGTTCAAAGTACAAACAATTTCAACTACTTAATCAGGAATTTACGCTCGACGTTGACGTCTCGAAACTCCCTTGTGGACTCAACGGAGCGCTCTATTTCGTGCAAATGGACGCGGATGGAGGCATCGGCCGCTTTCCAACTAACACAGCAGGAGCTAACTACGGCACGGGATACTGTGACGCGCAATGTCCACATGACATCAAGTTTATCAATGGGGAAGCGAATACATTAGAATGGGGATCTGGTTATCAGAACTCTGGTGGTGGCAAGTACGGTGCCTGTTGTGCAGAGCTCGACATTTGGGAGGCCAATAGTATGAGCAATGCCTTTACAACGCACCCGTGTACGTCCGAAGGGCAGACACGCTGTACAAGTCCAGAGGAATGTGGCACTGGTGATCTTAATCGCTACAAGGGCGTGTGTGATAAAGACGGTTGTGACTTTAATCCCTTTCGAATGGGGAATCAAACGTTCTACGGTGCTGGCTCGCACTTTACTATTGACACCACCCGAACATTTACGCTAGTGACCCAATTCGTCACAAATGACAATACTTCTACTGGCGATCTCATAGAGATTCGAAGGTTGTTTAAACAAGACGACCGTGTCGCGGCCATGCCCAACAGTGCATGGTCTGAATTACGTGATGCTAACTCTATTACGGACTCCATGTGCAATGCGTCGAAGAAATTCTTTGGTGACCAGAACGACCACGCCGCAAAGGGTGGGCTTGTACGTATGGGCAAGCAAATGGCAAATGGGTTAACCCTTGCCATGAGCCTCTGGTCGGACCATGCCGCTTACTGCCACTGGCTCGACAGTAGCTATCCCATTGGAGCAGACTCGCTTAAGCCTGGCGTTAAGCGTGGTCTGTGTCCAACGTCAGGTGGACGTCCTGCTGACGTGGAGGCTCAGCATCCCGATGCTTCTGTCAAGTTCATGAACATTCGCATTGGTGACATCGGAACAACTTTTTAAGTTTTTAATAAAAGTCAACAATGAAAAATCGCTTTTCGAAAACCAACAAGTTCTTTTGTTATATAGGTTACGTCATAACCTTGTCACGACACAGCGCAAAGATTGGAATTATCATAATTACGTGTTTACTCACATCTAGCGTACATAAATTACAAACAATATTGCACATGGTCTTGTCGAACACTCGACAGCAGCGCAATGTCCACGTCTTCAATCAATACAAGCTGCGATTTCGACGACTTTCGGGATTCTTTTCGTACCGTCGATCGTTGAAATGATCTTTGACTGCCTTGAGGTACTAACGACACGGGATGATAGAGTCGACCACTTGCTGCCAAGTCTTCGACTGAAAGCTCTAGATTTCGCAGTTCGTAATGAAGTTGTAAAGCCGACGGTCGATTTTCTGGATCAGCATCGAGGCATTGATGCACCAATGTCTGTACACTGTTTGGACAATCGAGACTTAATGACGGTCGCAATTTCCCAGCACTCACGAGCACAGCAATGCGAGCATTCGTGTGTTTCACGTTCCCCCCACGATGGTCCGTTGGAACGCCTTCCGAGTACGGTCGACGACACGTATCCAATTCCGTCATAATCACTCCAAACGAATACACATCGGCTTTTTCAGAATACCGCTCTCCGCGTAAAACTTCCGGTGCAATCCATGAAATCGTGCCAATTTCAGCAGTCATGGTTTGATCCTCTGTGAGTTCTCGACTCACACCAAAGTCGGTTAATTTAGCAATCCATTGATCACTTAAGAGCACATTGTTTGGTTTCAAGTCGCGATGGATCATTGGACGATCAAACGAGTGCAAGTAGACAAGCGCTTCGGCAATATCCAATGCAATAAAGGCTTTACACTTGAACCCTCCTGTCTTGGACTTGGTCGAATGAAGCCATCCAAACGCGTCGCGCACGGCTGGATCACGTGTTTCACGCTTAAGCTGCTTTTGTAAGAACGTGGCAAGATCTCCGTGTGGCATGTATTCAAAGACGGCAGATAAATCCAAGAGGGAGGTAAACGTAAAGCCAAGGAACGTGACAATCTTCGGGTGATCCAATGACGCACACGTTCGGATTTCATCCATAAAACTATTGAGCATGTGTGGATCCCGCACACGGTCGGGCAAGATTTGCTTCGTCACGACAATTCGATCGCGAAACGTCGCCTTGTAGACTGCACCGTAGCCGCCTGTGGCAATCAATTTACCACGAACGACGTCTTTGTGAAGTAATTGAAAGTGACGCATGTCCAGGTCTGTTCGAATGTCATTTTTCAACGGAACTACTGCCGCGACGGTAGCAATCGATTGCGTCGAAGAGGCCAATGTACTTCCAAAGCCTTGACGCTTCGAACACACCCGAGTATCGCTCTCGAGCTCTGCAGGTTCTTCGTAGGGTATATTCCGAGTATCTAATGTCCGTTCAAAGTACGCGTGTGTACTTGGTTTTAGTGTGGTGCGATATTCCACAACTGACTGGAAATCCGACCGCGTTTCATTCGTGTATTGTTTCATCGAATCGTTCCAGCGACGATGGCGAAAGAGAACGTACGCAAAGACACCGCCAAGCAGCACGAGCACTAAAATCGCTCCTGCAATGACTGCCACAAGCATCCATCCCGACGTCGCAGTCAAGTAATTCGTCGACGAGACGCTCGTAGAAGTATCAAAGTCGCTCGCAATCACGTATTTGCGATTGTAAATAGCGTCAGGCAGTACACAGACATTAACGGATTGGATTGGATAGATCGTGGCTTTTGCATCGATGGGGCAATTACGACTGGAGATTGCAACTTTTAATCGAGTGAGTCCTGTTAAAAGTGGAAGCGTGGAATTCGCAATCTCATAGGATTCGACAGTAGAGCCTTCGAGGTTGACATAGGCAAGTGAACCTGAGGATGGTAAAGTCATGCCAGAAAGACGTCGCACGTTGCAGTCGAGACAGGAAAACATTTGAAGCTGTGATGGCATTTGCCACTTGGAGAGATCGCAAATGGGGTTGCCACTCGTATCAAGTGATTCGAGTGTATCGCTGAAAGAAAAGATAGTGAGGGTGGAAATGTTATTGCGTTGAAGCGATAAAGTCGTGACGGTGTCGGGAATTTCGCCTTGATCGAGATTCTTGATCGCATTCTTGTCTAAAATCCTGTCACATTGCGATACTTTGTGAGATTTATAAAATTTTGAAAAAAATCAAAAAAACATCATCAGTCGTACAATTTATTGACACTTGATGGGATCGATAACGCATCTAGAGCGCTGAGGCCATTGGCCGACAAGTCTCTAATCAAACAAGAACATTACTATCATGCAAGAAGGCACGAGAGGTAGAAGAGTACGCACAACATCTTGACGGTAGCATCCGAGTCTTCATAGATCGTCGTGACTTGATTCCCTGACAAGATCACCGTCGTGACATCTGGAAAACTCGAAATGACCGCAATGCCTAGATTACTCGCATCTACGGCTGTGGATCCATTGCTCGAGGTCGAGGTAATTTGAACGACAGTGCAATTTTCGTACACGACTTCGGCATTGGACGGAATTGTTTCACTCCGCCGGAGAGTCGCGAGCGTTGGCGCAGGCTTTTCACATGCGTCTGTGAGAAGGACTTGCGCTCGTACTGATCTTTCTAGTAGAAGCACAAACAGCGCCATGTGTCCGACATGACGCCGAAGTGATCGCCTCATGATTGCGTGGCGCTCCGCCTCGATCTCGAGAGACGAGCAAACGTTTAAATAAGAGGTCGTAGAATGAGTCTTTGTATTGCGTGGAGTTTGAGTCACGGCGTTGCGACACAAACGTGGACCGCTACCCATCCGAAAAAGGCTCTCATTAGACGAGATATCGATTGATTGGTACAATTGGGTTACGATTTCCCAATCTCTCGACTTGATTCATCGAGTAACTTTGTTGCAACGTCCGCTTAAAGAGTGGAAAGGGTTTGAATGGATTAGGGGTGAAGATGTAGCCAACAGGACTGCTGTCCAAGTGATTTGGTAAACATCTTACGAAACTCCGAGCACCAAGGGATAGGGATCTTTAAGTAACAAATCAAGTAGTTTTTAACGAGAGAGAGCCGCATTTTAGCGTCGATATCGGAGAATCTCCGGCTGCGATTGGAAAATCTCACACTGATATTTTCTGCTAGTAGATCGTAAGAACGAGCTGTTCAATTAGCGATTGAAATTTTGCACCAAAGGCAATGTCGTCAATTTGTCTAGACGCATCAGTTGCGATATTGTAATACGGTGGCACTGCCGTCAATCTAAAATTACGCTTAAGTATGATTAATTACTCAAAGCGATTCACTTAAAACTATAGTTTTCTTCCATATCAAACTCAAGAGAAAAGTGTAAGAGTCACACCCTTCTTTATTAAATACCTTTCAAAGCACGATAAGCTTTTCAAATAATCTAACAGCTTCAACGTAATATCAACCTGGCTATATCGAACTCATACGTCTCGCCGACGTACAGCGCTCTTCTCGTTGAAGCTCTAGATTCCGAAGTTCAAAGTGAATTTGAAGAGCCGACGGACGATCTTCGGGATGGAAAGCCAAGCACTTGTCCACTAACTTCCGTACACTGCGAGGACAATCGCCGTGGACGTTCGGTCGCAGAGCTCCAGCACTCACTAGGACAGCAATGCGAGTATTCGAGGTCTGAATCTTGCCACTGCGGTTGCTTTCACCTACGATACCAAGCGCGTAGGGCCGACGACAAGTATCGAGCTCCGTTAAAATCACACCTAATGAATAGACGTCGGCTTTCTCGGAATAGTGCTCGCCACGCAAGACCTCGGGCGCAATCCACGACACCGTGCCGACTTCGGCGGTCATGGTCTCGTCTTCAGTTAATTCGCGACTAATGCCAAAGTCGGTGAGTTTTGCTTCCCACACATCGTTTAAAAGCACGTTCTTGGATTTTAAATCACGATGTATAATAGGGCTTTCAAACGAATGCAAATACACAAGCGCTTCGGCAATATCGAGTGCTAAAAGAGACTTGCATCGAATTCCTTGCTCGTTAGAATGAAACCATCCGTACTTCTCTCGGGCCACGTCGTTCTCCTCTTCGCGATCCAATTGCTGTTGTAACATCGTACTCAAGTCCCCGTGTGGCACGTATTCCAATACCATACAAATATCAAGTAATGAACTCCACGTGACACCAATAAAGTGCACAATTTTAGGGTGGTCTAATGTCGAACATAAACGAATTTCATCAAGAAAATTCCCAAGGCAGCGCTTGTTCCGAGCACGTTCCGGGAGCAATTGTTTCACCACCACAAGATCGTTTTGAAATGTTGCCAAGTACACGGCACCGTAGCCACCTTTAGCAAGAAGGTCCCCACGGACGACTTCTTTCTGAAGCAATCGGCACTGAAGAATATCGTCGTTCATACGAATGTCATGAAGCACGTAGCTCGCTCCGGATGGGCTCAGCCCTGCCTCCGGAATCGAGTCGGTTTGACCCGTTTGAGACGTGCCGGATACGTGTCTTGGTAGGTATTGTGGCACTTTAAAAGCCGACAACGACTCGGGATTATACGCAAGAGTCTCGGCTTCTTCAAGCTCCACGTCGCGATCAAGTTGTCGACGTCGAAAGATAAAAAAAACGACGCCGCCTAGAATACAGACAAACATGGCGCCAAGGCACGTCACAGCGAGCATCATCCAATTACTCAAACGAGTACTATGAGTATCGTTTTTGGATACAAAAGGGTCGGCCCGTTTCGACACGTCGGTGCCATTAATAAGGTACTTGATGCCAAAATAAGTGTCTGGAAGCACACAGAGATTCATTGATCGAGCGATTTTCCACGTCGCATACCGATCTTTACAGCTAACTCCGACGGTCGTGACGACAAGGTCTTGTACTTCATTCAAAACGGCTAAACTCGAGTGCGTGATTTCAAAGAGCTCGACATTGCTGCCCGACAGATCAAAGACCGAGAGGGATTTGGTTGTTGGAAACACCACGCCTCCAATTAGTTTGATCCCACAATTTTGACATCGAAACGACTGCAACCTTGGTGGCATTTTCCAACTTGAGAGCTTGACGATAGCATTGCCACTAATGTCAATAAATTGAGTCTCGTCGCTTAATTGAAAGCTTTGCAACGACTTGAGACTATTGTTTCGAATGGAAATGGATGTGACCGTATCGGGCACATTGTCTTTAAAGATACCAGTCAGTTGATTCGAGTCTAAATTTCTTTACATTCAAACGACATTGACCGAGGGTAAGTGTTTTTTTCCAAAGTTTCAAAACATCCCTTTTGCAACACACTTACAAAACGCGCACACTACGAGGGAGTGAAATGTTACCAAGCGCGTTGATCCCGTTATCCGATAAATCCCTTTTCGACACACAAAAGCTGTGAATTCGTGGCTATTGCTTAAACTTGATAAAAAAAAACATTCATTACAATGTCATGACGGAGGCCTTGTCGACTTTTTGAATCATTTGAATCCAGTTCCCGGATAAGTTCCTATTCTCATGCAACTTTGTCATCCTTTTGGTATAAAAAATAGGCACAATTTGCAAATATTCGTACAGCAAATCGACGTTAGGGAAGCTTCGAACGACTTCAATTTTCTGACGCGAGGCGTCCATGGAGACACTGCCGTCGCTTAATGTGGTGGCGCGGATTGTCAAGATAGCACAGTCTTTATAAATGACATACGCAGCGTCGGGCAACGACCGGCTTTGCATGAGTGTAACCTGCTGGGGCGGAGACTTGAGGCATTCTTGACGCTGCGCTTTAAGCGCTGCCAAGCTCTCGGGTTCAGTGCTGCTATTTTCTACGGGAGTGCGTGTCACTGTCAACGCGGCATTTGTCACCTGAAGCGTTAGAAACACGACGAACATGCCCTTCCACCCCCAACGCCCCGACATGATGCAATTGCAGCCAAATTGATCGAATTGAGACGTCTGACAAACGCCTAAGGACAGCAGCTCGTACTAGTCGTTTCGCTCGGCTTGGCCAGCCTTAGCAATCGGCTCAAATGGTTCCGAGGAGACCACTGCAATTCGGAATAGCAGAGTGTGGCAGCAGCTGGAAAATCTGAAGCCAATTCGCCCCATTTTTTGCGCAAAACTCGGTCGGAGACATGCTAGAAACTGGCTGGATGCTTCCCATTTCGTGATGGGGGGGCTGCTGTACTTTACCCATTTGTGGCTTTTTTTGTTAACTTTGCATTAAAGTATGAAATACGACAGTTGCCTATGGATAAGAATAGGCAGAAGATTGACAGAAACGTAGGAAGGATGTGGCAGTGCAATCAATGAGGCATACAGCAAGCGAGTGAGATTTACGATGAAACGGCAAGAGTTTTTTGTGGCTGCTGCGAATAAAATAATTCCTGTGAGGGCAAAGGGGAAAGGGTTGAGACCTTGATTTTGATTTACATTTTCATGTTCTGGTCTTAAAAAGAAAATGGTTCCGAATTGCACCTGAGGAGGTCTTGTGATTGGACGAGGCTGATAAATTGATAGGTAAATAGATGCATAGAAGAACATTCGTGCAAAATTGATTTGTACAGTATTGACTGTTACCGGGTCTTGGAACACTAATTTTTACAAATCTTCCAAAGAAAAATATTACGAGGACAAAAGCGCAATAGCACACGATTCACAAACAATGTATAACGAAGAAGAGTGCAAAATAACAATAATTGGATAAAGTATTTGTATCCATCCTTTGTCTCTGTTCCAGCAGCGATGATCGTATGCATTTATGCAAGACAGCGCCTCAAAAAAATTAACCGCTGTCTTTGTACTTTATTGTCGCCAGAATGAATTCCTCGCAGTTTAGCTATTGTACAGCTAATACATGGCATCAAGCCTATAACAATAAACAAGCTAGAGCCTGCTAAATCGAGACTTAAAATTGAAAAACAGTCGTTGC
This sequence comes from Bremia lactucae, assembly GCF_004359215.1. Lineage (NCBI taxonomy): Eukaryota > Oomycota > Peronosporomycetes > Peronosporales > Peronosporaceae > Bremia > Bremia lactucae. The sequence continues at coordinate 821,209 of NC_090627.1, forward strand.
GAAAGATGTAACGGACTGAATAGTATCTTGCAAAAGCTATTTCAAACATATCGTTTTTGAATTGCATTTACAAATAACGACATTTTTTTTATCTTAGCTGCTCCGCCAGGGTCTTTAACTTGTTAATGTGCTGTAGCACATCATCACCATCATCCATTTTGGCCGTAAAGAAGCGTCGACGAAGATAGAGCTTTTCGTCTATAGATCCGATGGATGGGTTCTATCAAATCCTTATGCGTGAACGGGACATCCCGTACACAGCAGTGAGCACCCCCAGTGGGATGCTCCTGTGAATGGAATTTGATCGCTTTATTCAATTGTATGACATCATTTCCTGCGCCGAATTTGAATTAGAATCAATTTTAGAGAGTGAAGCCGAGAACATTGAAGCAAGCCTCGAGCCTGTAACACACGACATCGCCTTTACCCTTTCACCCCTTTACCCCTTGACCTCGAGTTTGCTAATCTCACCGAGCTTCTTAAAGAGAAACGAGCTGATGAGAAGGATGGTATGAAGCGTCGTATGAACAAGAGGAGCGCTCGTATCAATTCTTGTGTTTTCCGGGATTCTTAATGTAATGTTATGACAAAACCGTAATTTTAAAAGGTGTATCGTTACATGAAATTAACACTAAAGATTGTTAATTAATATATTATCTAAAAGGTAAATAATATTCACAGGATAATACTTTATATAGTAATGTTCAGAAATCTTATCCATATAAAGGTATAGACCATTATATCTATTTATCCCGCAGACTAATCAACTGTAGATGTAAACAAAAGAGAGAGAGATAGATAAGATAAATTTCAATTGCATGTTTAGTATTAGTTTATAATTAAATTAGCGTTAACAGATAGAAAAAAGAGAAACTTAATTATATTAATACAGTTTTTATTTAACCCTCTTTAAGCTAGTTGCCTTAAAGAGAAGTCTTCCTCTGCAACTGAAGCAGTGCGAAGTGGACTTGTAATGAAGCAGTACAAGTCGCAGTGCCCCGTTACACCTGGTAGCACTTTGTAGTCCGTCCAAGGCCCACATTTCCCACATCTGACATGGACATGTTAGATGATAGTGGGAATACGCATCACGTTTCCCGTGAAAGCTACTCCTTTCTCAGTGACATAGAAAGGAGTGCGGTCGAACGAGTGAGTTCGACCGTAGGAAACGATGTAATATTGGCCATACTGTCCGGTTTGAACAGAGATGTCATCCATTCATCCATCGCCAAGTTCATACAACATGAACTTGACGAGGTGAAGGATAAGGTAGCCTTGCTGGATCAGCAAGGCTCTCAACGGGCAGAACTGTAAAGATTACAGCAGGTACAGACCCCTGAACCTGGAATGACGCATAAGCGTCGTCCTGAAACCCTAAATAAACTGACATCTCGAAGTACAGGGGAGTCAAAGAAGACTCCTTCTTGAGATGGTTTGTCGAGTTAAACGATGCCATAAGGGCATGTCACATCATCGACGAGCAACTGCAAGTCGCATTCGCTCAATCAAATTTGGCAGCTCGTGCCAAAACTTGGGCATTGGGCCTTAAGCTGCGCGACCCATATGCCTTTGGGTCGCTAGAGGCTTTCAAAGCCCGGCTGAAACAGACGTTTGAACCGCCTAGGGCTGAGCTCAGAGCTCGTTCAGAGCTTCTGAAGCTCAATCAAGGCAAGCGCGATGTTCCCGCATATGCCCAGCGCAAACGGTTCTTAGCGAGTTGCATTACAAATTACCCAGTCCATGAACACACGTTGATTACGGTGTTCATGCAAGGTCTTACGGATGGTCCCGTAATGACCCACCTGTTCAGCTTGGAACTGGATACGCTTGAAGAAGCAATATCCGCTGCGGAACAGTAGGACTTTAGCTTGAGACAGGCTCAAGCTAGTTCGTCATCGTATCGACCTCCAAGACGATACGAGCTAGGAGGTCCAGATCCCACGGACATCTCTTACGTCGAAAGCGAGAGACCTCGCTTTTTGAACAATAAGCGATTGCAGAAATGCAATCGCTGTCAAAAGTTTGGACATTATCCTCATGAGTATAGTGCTCTACGCCCAGTACCGAGAGGTAATGAACGTAATTTTGGATCGAATGCTAAAAGGGCAACGATCGCGGGTCCGATGTTGTTGCGAAATTTGCAACAGCGAGGCGGACCGCCAAAAAACGGTTGGGGTCAGTAGGAGCGCAACACCCTACTGATTCAGCAACCTCAAGAAAGTTTGCACATCTCTTGACTAAAGTTGCTCCAGACACACAATCATTATGTGTCTCTGCACCTGGTGATGAGGTATCTCTCAACGCCTTGAAATTAGAACTGACAAATGATTTGTCACTTAGAGCCCTAGTGGACTGTGGAGCGTCGAATAACTTTATTCGTCACCAGTCTCTAGAGGGTCGTAGGCTTAAATATGTTGAGCGCGACTTCCTTTCAACGAGGATGACGGTGCGTCTAGCGACAGGCGCATCGATAACAGTAATGAAACGCGTAGTGAAATTTCACTACACGTTAAGCAATTTACAGTATGATG
>NC_090627.1:828549-893576 GCF_004359215.1 Bremia lactucae
CTCGAGAATCAATAATCCGTTTCGTTCAGGATTCCATTGCTAACGCAGTGGACCGACAGATAGGAATGCAGACAAACATGGAAGAGCAAATGCCCATTCATTTAAAATTAATGATCTAGTGCTACTCTCTACGGTAAACTTATTTAAGCGTGTAGTCACTAATGTGGGTAGCAGTAAGCTATTGCTCAAGTTCATTGGGCCTTTCCATGTACTGCATCGCAGAGACAATGCGTACACAATAAAATTGCCACGTAGGATGCGAACGCATCCTACGTTTTACGTTGGTCGGCTCCGCCCGTACCATCAGTATGCGGCTTCTTCCGAGGACGGATCTGACCACGCTTTTCAAGAATCCCTAAAAGACTGTGATCGCGAACCAGGTTTTCATGTTGAACTGGAGTTTCTCATGCCGGTTCCGATTATCCTCGAAACTGCGATGAGCTGACGACAGCTCATCTCGAACAGCGTGATATTTCCGTTCGAACTGCAACATGGAGTACGCACTCTTCGAACGGTCTTCCAACAGCTCGATATGGTGAACCGGCACGGTCTGCTCCAACGATAGACGCTTGCCGCGCTCGTGGTCAAGTCTCTCCTCCAAATCTTGGAGGAAGTGAAAAGTCTCTCCTCCAAATCATGGAGGAAGTGATCGAGTTTGTCGATTCTCGACATTAGATCCGACATACGGTTCGGATCTAATTTTCCCTCCTCCACCACAACCATTGGTGGACTCCCACGGTGGTCAACGTTTCCTTGTGGAACGTATCCAGAACCACCGTGATGTGAAGGGGCAGCGAACGAGTTATCTTGTTCGCTGGCGTGGTTTTCCACCTTCACATGACAGCTGGGAGCCTTATTCTCAGCTGATTTTTGACGGTTAGGTCCTCGTTTGTTAGTGTGACGAGACCCATCAGATGAATCAGTAGGTCCATCGGAAAACACGCACCCCTGGCGCCTGTAAATCGATTGCAAAACGTCAATCGCATCCCGCATCTCAATAGAGATGCGAGCCCTTCCCCAGGGCGAAGAAAGGGAATAGACATCCTCTTTTACCCTCTTCGAGTTGTCTACACAATACGGACAGGGAACAACCCACGTGAGGCATGTAAGGCCTGCCTCACGTGGCAGCCGATTCAATTTATACTTTGCACCGGTTGGAGTTCGTTTCTCAAACTTAACGCAAATCGCGTTAATCATTGAAGCCAAGCTTTGCGTCCAATGTTTTTGACATTACGAATGAACGCGCTCCAGGCTTGCATAAGCTAGAACTTATATCGCTTATTGTTGCCACTAAACCATCGATGCTTAAAAAAAGCATCGAGATAAAAATCTTCCTCAGCGCGAGTTCTTCGCGCTGGGATCAAGGCCATGTAGCTTTGTCGCAATAAATAAGGGATATTTATTGTGAGGAGTAGTCTCTCCAGATAAGCTATTTGTTAGCTGTTCGGGCAAAAGCCACGGCTTCTTTTCAGGGGCGAGACGAGACATTTTATTGTCTTCACTCCCCTGAGTGGTACCCACTGAAGCAGGGGTACCACAAGAACTCTTATTACGATGGCTTATGCCATCGTAATCACCTTACACAGAAACAGGCGCAGGTGACCGAAAGGGAGACGGAACGGGCGATAAGGAATCATCCTCATCGTCGGAACCAAACAGACTATTAACTCGTCTATCAGAATGACCCCTCTCTTTCGAAGGCTCATAGTCAGCCGCCTGACGTCTATCAGGCGATTGTTCTATCTCCCCGAGTCGGCCATTTCGTCCGACTCGCATTCGTACTCGACCACCAAAGAGGGGTCGTATTCACGTGTTGAATTACCACGTGCACTCGCAACATCCAGTGTTGTGCGAGTGGAATGTCGTTCCGTCTGCCGCAAGAGATAACAGTGCGTCACCCGCGGCTGCACGAACCGCAGCCGAAGGCGCAGCACTATCAACACCCCGCATGAGTTAAATCTTCATGCGATGGAATTTAAAATGATGGTTCTGACCAATCAACATCATCTGGTCACATAGTGACCACTCCATCCAATGACAGTCAGAGTGATTGTCGTTTAAGGAGGGGTGATGTAACGGGGTGTATCGTTTCATGAAATTAACACTTAAAGGTTGTTACTTAATATATTATCTAAAAGATAGATAATATTTGGAGGATATTACTTTCTATAGTAATGTTCAGAACTCTTATCCATCAATAGGTATAGACCGTTATATCTTTTATCCCGCAGACTAATCAGCTGTAAACGTAAACAGAGAGATACAGATAAGATAAGGTAAGAATTCAATTGCATGTTTAGTGTTAGATTATAATTAAGTTAGCATTTACAAGATAGATAGAAGAGATACTTAATTATATTAATACAGTTTTCATTTAACCCTCTTTAAGCTAGTTACCTTAAAAAGAGATCTCCCTCTGCACGAACTAGTGTTCGTGAAATAACGTAAGGCCACTCGCAACTGAAGCAGTGCGAAGTGGACTTGTACTGAAGCATTACTAGTCGTAGTGCCCGTTACAAAAGAAACATTTTTACCGAAAAAACAGTTAAAAGTCGTCCGTATATTTATCGTTAGCACACCTATACCTACTCGGCTTTGGCTAAGATATTCTACAGCTTTTACTTTTCAATCTGAATTTTGTTTCAGTTTTTATATTTCTGATTTTTATTTCTAGCCCTAGGGCTTATCTGTGCTCAACGATACCCGTTGACGTACCACGCAATCGTGAAGGCTTTCATACATTGACTTTCCATATCGACGCGTTGGCCTTCGTGGCACTCGGGGTGGGTGTGGTCATCGCATTCCTTTTGGAGGTCTCTATTACTGCTAGAGGTGAAGCTTATGCGTCACGGAGCAGTGGGTCAAGTTGCTTGTGGGCCATATGGGGTAAGTTCGTCTGGCGATTCGGGATGAACCGAATCCAAAGACGCGTACCAATCTTGCCTGAAGGCTCAAACATCGATTAAATGGTTGCTCGAGGCCAAAAATCAAAGCGACTGATGTTGATCTACGCGCTTATCATCTAATATACGCGTTTCTTGTGACCCGTACCGTGCTAGCTACGTTTGAGCTCGAGCTGACAGGTGGAAGGTATGTTCTAAGACTTTATAATCAAAGCGACTGCTGTTGACCGACGCGTTTATCATCTAATATACGCGTTTCTTGTGACCCGTACCGTGCTAGCTACGTTCGAGCTCGAGCTGACAGGTGAAATGTATGTTCTAAGATTTTATAATAGAAAATAAGTAAAAAAAAAAGTATTAAAATGACAAGATCCCCCGTTACGATCTTCTATCTAAAACTGACATTATTATATTAATGACTGACTATATATATATAAAGCCCCTACTTGCGCACCGCACAATCGTGTCTTGCGATGATTGGCGGGATTTATTTAAAATTAATTTAACGATCAATAAAACCTAAGTCTTATTGCACAAAATTGGATATTGGAACTATTTAGTCAAAATTGTAAAAATAAGAATTTGTACTTGTTTACTAATCTCTACTTATTGAAAAAAAAATTATTTTTCCTTTTATAAAGAATAATAATTATGCAACGGGATGCCCTGTTACACCACGCTCCCTACACAGTAGCAATAGTGACTAATGTGAAGTGACAGAGATAAATTATTACGTCTTTCACAGTATATCGGTTTTGCATTATTGGTTTCTTATTTAAAACTCCAGTTTTATTGCAGAATTGATTTTTTTCAAAAATCAATTCGCTTGCGCATGGTATTGAAACCCGTGCGCGTCGCCTGTGAGGACGAATCGACCGGGGTCATGTCCAATAAACCTACGGGCTCTAACGTGACCCCTAAAGAAGTGATGATGAAGTTGTTTGACACACACGTTAGATCCTTTTGGTGCGAAGTCAACTTGTGATGATGCTATGGACGACGATAACTCTGGTGATGTCAGAATGCATCACCAGGAGCGTAGTGATTGTAAGGGTCACTTAGGTAAGCTTCCATTTGGTGGTGCTAGTATGCATCAGTAGAGACAGAGTGATTACTACGGATCACTCCGAGAGTAATGTAAGTGTTAACGTTACATGATTTTGCTACGGCTTACTCCCGAAAAGAAGCTTTGGTCTCTCTCTAAGGGCAACCTAATTCGTTGGCTTGGTATGACAAAGGATCGATACCATATTTCGTTATTCGACTCATCCAGGCTCACAATCGTGGCTCACAATCGTGACGAGGACGAACCGAAATTCTTCATCGACGCCTTTTTTGGCATCGGTGGTGCACATGTAAGCGGGCAAAAGATGTCACTCCATTGTCCAAGCTTGGGAATTATTCGTACAGAAGTGCAAAGCATAGGCCGTGAGGCCTAGCTTGACGTACCTGATGCTTTCCGTGAACGATTGGAAAAACGGACGGTAGTCGTAACACGCTACAAGCTGCACCCTTTTCTTAGTGAGCCAGGGCCTCTCGTAGAAGGACTTATGACAATGCTGTTTTAAAGTACAGATCATGCCCCTGATTAGGAAGTTCATCACACACCGTATTATGTTGCCGAATCGTGGAACTACTGATAAAATACTTAGGCTAATTTATACGATGCTATGCAAACAATTGAACCTATTTGGGCCATCGCCATCGAACGAGATGACTCGTTCAAACCCCTTTCGCCTCATTGTGGCTCAAGAAGCGATCAACTAGGAAACTTTTTCACCACTCGAACCCTTCAATGGATGTGTAGAGGGGTGAAATCGGGTTCGCCTCGTTCGCCGAACCGAAACAACATCGCGACATGGGTCACGTCCATTATTATATATGGAAAGACATTGATCACAAGCGATCCCGTCGGCGCAATTAGCAGTGATGGCCGACAATGTTACTCGTGATCAGTTGAAAAATGTGCCCAAGCTGCGGTTGATCAACTGGCGAATAAAAAACCACATCAGTCCCTTCAAAACGAGCCGGTGACAGCTCGCGAAATGATCACATCCTTCGAGAATATAGTGGAACATCTGGTTCGTTAAATTGAGAATCTGTCTCGATACTATCATGCTATGGCTCAGGTCCATCAGGCTTTAGCAGACGCCTTAGACCTATCTGGTGTGATTCGCAATCGAAATAGCCTCGTATTGATAGTACGGGCGGAGATGCCCGACATTAAGCGAAGAATGCGTACGCATCCTACAATGCAGCTCGATCTTGGACGTATTGCCTTCGCGATGTCGTACACGAGATAGGCCGATATACATGAGCTATAATTTATCCTGCACACATTCGTCACTAGGTTTGCCGTAGACAATAGGACTAGATCTAGTTGTCCACCGCATCAGCAATGTAATCCTGTATGATATGGAGATCTCTGCATCTCTTGCCACATGAAATCTGCTGAATATGCCACTGGAAGCAGTAACATATATCCCGTAGTACCGATTATGACGTAGTGAGATGATGCCGTTAGGGTGGCGCGAGAAACGTTCAGGGTAATATTGGCTTGGAGGTAGAAGTAGGAGATGCAAGCGAATGACCGTGATATGACACAAGCGATTCAAATAAATATTTTTGCTGCCAGTAAATTACGCTTTGTTTTCAACATAATTGCCCGAGAAACACGCATAGTCTCACATAGATGCACGCGCTGCAACTGCACCGTGTTACACAGCTTTACTTTATGGCTCTTTGGTGCCCTTGAACAGCCCTTTTGCACTTCGAACAAGCTTACAACACAAACTTGCTTAAACTACGATTGCAAGCGATGACTTAGTACTCAGTCTGCCCAGTGGATACAATCTGATGGTGCAACAGATGGACATCAAAACAGCTTTCTTAACGGACATCTTGACGACGAAATTTATATGACGCAGCCTGACGGATGCGTTGATGAGGTCCACCCAAACTTTGTCTTTCAGCTGAAATATTATCGCTATGATTTAAAGCAATCACAGCGAATACGGACTGCTCGAGATGAAGTTCAAGAAGTGTAACGCCGACCGCTGTATCTATGCAAGTGGAATAAGAGATGATATTTGTGGCACTTTACGTTGACTACCTGGTGCTTGCGTCCAACAACGACGGGCTGCCATAGCAACGATTCGAAATACGGACCTCGATCGACTCAAGTTGTTGAGGATGGAAATTGAACAAGAAGCTCTAAGTTGTAAGGCGTCTGTCTGCCACATTAAGTTCGCGAACGTCCATCAACGAAGCTTCGTATGGGGATCAGCAATCTCGTCAAGACTCTAGAAGATCCAGGACTTAAATTGACTAAGGCTATGTGAGATGGAGGATGTGACCACGAAGAATCATGGTGAGGTGCTGTATCGCAGTGCTGTCGGCTGTCGGCTGTCTCATGCACCGTATGGTTAGGACTCGGTCGGGCCTTGCAGCTGCAATGGGAGCACTCAGTCAGTTTGCGTCAGACACATCGGCAGGCACTCGAAACGATTTTTCCATTTGTGCAGAGGACGAAGAGATACGGTATCGATTTTCGAGTTCGGAATAAAAAAGGATTCAAGGTTTCTCAGACGCGGATTGGCGGGCGATGTCGAAAGTAGACGATGTCTCCGTGGACAATCCGTAAGCAGCATTTACATGTTCCTATCTCAACAGTTTCAATTGTTGAGAGCCTTGCTGGTGAAACAATGCTACTTTCTTTCGGGTCGGCTCGAGTTAGTGTGGTATGGACTCCACTATGGCCACATGCTGTTCATCTCTCCCCAGAGTGTACAGCATGGCGCCAACGGTTGGCCCACCTACGACCAAACTCATTCGTTCGATTGCTCTCCATTGAAGGTAACTCAAATGAGTAAACCCTTTACGCGTTGCGTTATAGCCTTCTTGAGGGGGTGGAAAGCTCCGTCTTTCTTCATCCAACATGTCCATGTTGGATGAAACGTGCGTAGATCGTTGAACGGTCTACGAAGTGCTACCAGGTGGGATGGAACACCTTTCATTAGTACTGATGAACACTCGTTAACCTTACACTGGTTATAGTGTAGGTGATGTGCCTCAAAACTTCACGTACACAAAGTTACAGAGGAGATTTCTCTGCAGCTAAGGGTCTTTAGCTTAAGGTCTACACACAGGCTTTAAAATAGAGAAAAGTAAAACTTATTAATATAGTCTCCTACGTAACGATCTTTTATCTAATACTGAACTTATTATATTAATGACTAAGTAGGTATGGCACCTCCTTGCGCTCCGCACAATAGTGTCTAATAACATTTGCCGGGGTTGATTTAGACTTACATCAACCAATTAATAGAGCTAATGTCTTATTGCATCAAAATTATCAATTTTGGTAATATGTAAACCATTTAAGTCATAATTAATATATATGATAATTCTGTACTTCTTCATTTATTTCCTCTTCTAAAAAATATTAATTACTTTTCCTCTTATAAAAAAAAAAATACTTATGTAACGGGACACTCCGTTACGGTGCCCTGTTACCCTCACATTAATAGCTATATGAAAGCTACTGAATCAGCTTCACTTTTTCAATCGACATGATAGAGCAGGTGACTTATCGCATGATTTTTGGGATGAGGTCATACGGACTCTCCATACCTAGCACTGGAAAATTCTCTTCACAAGAGAAGGCTATTAAATTGAAGGCAAGTTCTACTTGAACTCCCTCAGACTTTACGAGCGCGCCGTTCGCTAAACGAACGGTCGCATCGTCTCACTTGCCATCCTTGCAAATCGGCTCAAGCACCGCCGGTCTCTGTCCTAGAACCGCGACTTAAACAAAATTCTGAAATGCACTTGAATCGACGAAAAGGTTCATGATATGGTAATAGCCTCGTACTCGAGCGCTATAATCAGCAAGGTTGAAGCCCGAAATTTCGAGACCTCAGATACTATGCTACTTATTAGATCGATAACTCTGAAATTAAAGGTAGCTTCAGAGTCCGCGTCAGTAGGACACCCCACCCCTCCTGCGCTCCTGCATTTCTCGACCCCTCAGTGAACGATGCAGAGATCATGCGGCGAACAGCCGAACCGTTGGACCCTTCTTCTCGCATGCTGGTTCTTGCCATCGCACTTTGGGAAAGAGTCCTCTTGCTGGCCGTCTTCGCCCCAGCAGGAACCCTGGCATAGCAGCAAGCCATCATATGGCTGCAATTGCCGCATTTAAAGCGGAACAATGTCTGGATTGCAAACTCCATGTTGTGGCATCTGACCTCTCGGCCGACACCTTATACCAAGCCGTCGCTAAGGCACTGTTGAAGGATTGCTCGTTATTTAAGGCGATTTAAATTGCCTCTTCCACCGTCGACGGCACCTGTCTAAAAAGGACCTGTCGCGATGGGCCGTGCTGTTGTCTATTCATAAACGTGGGCACGTTCTTTGGCTTCCGGAATCGGACCTACGGTAATGTATGCCGACAGCGAGCGTATATCCTGTACAACTCTTGCAATGATCGCTTCGCATGTCGCGCCCCAAAGAAGCGCGTCTGAAGCAACACCTCGTTATTCGGCGGCTGGCGAATCTTTCCTTACGGATTGCTAATCCAGGAAAAGTCTTTCCGTCTACCATAAGCAACGAGTAAGCCCTCTCTGAGGCTTAACCGCGCGGAGTGCGACATGGCCAATGACACCATCCGCTTGTCGTCTTCGATGAGCTGCGCTGCGCTACACCGCATTTCTCCATGGTGTAGTGCCCACGCCCAGTACCTAAGAAATACTGAGCGAAACAATTTACCTCCCGCTAGGGGCATAGGATGACGCGGATCCGACGCTGTTGCGAATCGCGAGGCGAATCGTAAATAGGGTCGAGGTCATTTTGTAGGTGCGGAGCGCTTAACTGATTCAGCGACGTCAAAATGAATGTGCAGGCATTTGGACGAAAGCTGCTCCTCACACGCAAACATTGTGTGTCACTGCCTCAGGTGATGAGATGAATCTGATCACCCTGAAAATAAAAGTGTCAAATAAATTTCCACCTAAGTCCCTAGTCGATTGTGGGGCGTCGAACAATTTTGTAAGACGCTAATCGCTAGAAGATCGCAGACTCACAGTTTTGAGCGCGATATTCCTCTAACGAGGGTGACAATGCGCATAGTAACAGGTGCATCTGAAACAATAAAGAAACGTGTAACTTGTATCCAATACACGTTAAAGGGTAAACAGTACGATGATGTTTTCATCGTACTCGATTTGGATGACAAATTGGATGTCATCCTTGGATTACCATGGTACGAGCTATGTATAAATTTGCAGCATCAAGCCGTGACGATGCCTGTCTCCTGTTAATTAGATGGCCACCTGAAGAACGTCTTGGAGAGTCTACAAGCGTGTGGATGTCCGAGTGAGTGCGATGCCCTCACTTGTCGCTCGATCGTTTGTGTGTGAATAACCCCACACTGTGAATTTAGATCCTGACGGCGTGCACGACAGTTCTTGCGTGATCTGCCTAGTGGCAAAGTCAAGCATATCTGCGTACTTCTCACAGATGACAAGTACGTGGCTGATATTCGATCGGCAATAGTATCCCGAGACGAACGGGTTTTCTGCAGCTCATCGATGGACGAAAGCGACCTTGATGAGAAGACTCGGATTAGAAGTTTAGTCCCAATCTTGGCAGCCTTTAAAGACAAATTCTTTATATAAGGATTTTATCGAATATAAGTGAGAATTCCCTGAATCCGTACCGTGCGAGCTGCGTAAGAAAAAAAGGCACTCGACACGAAATCGACCTAATTCCAGGTTTGAAATACTGTGTCATGAAGCAGCAGCCCTTGCCTCGTGGATAAGTATTAGTGATCGACAAATTATTTGCAGATCGCTTAGCAACGGGTCATGTGAGGGGGTCAGCCTCCCCCACATGACTCAACGACCTTCTGTGTGCTTAATGCAACATGAAGATTGCGGATTGTGCATGCGTTCAATAAATTGATCGCTGCAACGGTACCGGCTCAAACGCCGATACCACGAAATGTCGTAATCGTTGATGGTATGTCAAAGAGTATTATCTTTTCGTCAATGGATCTGATGAATGGATTCTATCATATCCTTTTGCGTACAGGATATCCCGCTCACAGCAGTAAATACCCGAAGCGGGATGTTATGGGAGTGGCTAGTTATGCAATAGGGGCTTAGTAATGCCCCTGCCACATCTAACAGATTTGTGACTAATCTGTCGAAATCGGTGCAGGATTTCGCACTGAGCTATTTTAACGATGTTTTTGTTCATAGCAGAGCCACGAACGGAAAGGCGGATGTTCGTACCATGTTCGACACGTTACACTTATGGGTAAGCATAAGTTGTTTGCAAATTTCAAAAGGTATATATCTGCTGTTAGCGAAATATCTCATGAATTGCCTTAGGAATCCATCCCAACAATCCTTGAAAGGATTATCAACATTGTATCGATCCTCAACAGATTGATACACATTACGCAATGGGTTACTGTATTACACAGCCGTTGCTGGCGATACACCTCGTGTCGTCATCCCCACCTATAATGATTTTCGCATCAAGTATGCGTGCCACGATGCACCAATAAGTGGTCATCGTACATGTGAGAAGACTTATCTCACGATAACTCGCGATTTCTACTGGCCACACCAGTATGAGTTCGTCCGCAAGTACATACGTGCTTGCGAAGTTTGTCAATGGGTAACGCGCTGTTTTTATCCCTTGCTCCTTTTCAACCTCTGCCTGTTCTGGCAGAGTGTTGCTAGTCCAAATCCATGGACATCGACCTCGGTTTTTCCGACGCAAACATAAAAACCATGGTATTCTTGTTTTTGTTGATCAATTTAGCAAAATGGTACATCTTGTTGCAGCAACAGAGTCGAGCACAGCCAAAGGCTGTGCTCGTGTCTTTGTTGACACGATATTTCGACTCCATTGGTTACCCCGCGAATTGGTCTCAGATGAGACTTTAAATTCACGGCCAAATTTTGGCAAATTGTGATCAAATCACTTGGAACACCGTTGGAAACGGGCCGGCTGACCATCTGTTTTAGGATGATCAGAAGTTGATCATCTTGAAGCAGATGGTCAGACGGCCCGTGCAACCATAATCTCGAAGAGATACTTCGCGGATACGTCCACTCTTTTACGAGTTGGAGCGAGTTCTTGCCGATAGTAGAATTCGGTATTAAAAATTCAGTGCATACTTCTACAAAGCATACACCATTTTTCGTGAGCTGCTTTAGCCATCCACGTATACGCACCTTGTTTGAGAGCGACTCTTATTTGACTATTATTTTAGGGGAGGGGACTCGCTCAAGCAAATAGCTTCTTTCTAGCTCTTGCTCATCTCGCATGGCCGAAAGGTCAATACGAAGAATACCAATGCTGATTTAATCAGCATTGAATTAGACAAACTCAACAAGAGCAATAATGCTCTAACTAGAGAGGAGATTGACATCTCCGCAGGGCGAACCGTTCGCACTGAGAAGAAGAAAAGGTCAGCAGGTGATTTCCTAATGGCTACAGAAGCAGTGGTCCGAGTTCCATTGCTGATGCGGTGGATCGGCAAAACGAAACTCTAACAAAAATGGAAGAGCAAACGTTCTTTCATTTAATGGGATCGTTCTAGTCCTACTGTCTACAATAAACCTACCAAACAAAAAGTGACGAATGTAGGCAGTAATAAATACTGCCCAGGAATATCGGCCCATTTCGTGAACTACATCGCCAAGGCAATCCGTCCGCGATCGAGGAGCTGCCTCGTAGTATGCGTATGCAGCCTAAGTTTCCTGTCGTACCTTCAGTACGAAGCTTCTTTCGATTCCGTATCACCCCGAACGGTCTAAGGCACATGCCAAAGTGTGACGATCCCGAGCTAAATCATGATAGTCTCGGGACAGAGTCTGGATCTCACGAACCAGACGATCCACTACATCTTCCAAGGATGAGATCTTTTACGACTGTCACCAGCTCGTTTTAAAGGGACTGATGTGTCCGTTCATTTGCCAAATGATCAACCGCAACTTGAGCACAGTTTTTTAACTGATCACGTGAAATATAGTCGACCATCACTGCTAACTTGCGACGACGGGATCGCTCGTGATCAATGTCCTCCCGTATATAGTGTTGACTCGGTTCGGCGAACGAGGCGAACCCTATGCCTCCCTCCACATTCATTGACGGGTTCGGGTGGTGAAAAAGTTTCCTAGTTTATCGCTTCTTGAACCACAATGAGGTGAATGGGGTTTGAACGAGTCATCTCGTTCGTTGGCGAGGGTATCCATCCTCGCATGATAGATGAGAACCTCGTTCCCAACTGATGGTGGTCGTTTCGGGTCTCGTTCGACAGTACGATGCGTTTACTCCTCTTCGACAGAAGGTCCATTAGAGAACGATCACATCTCGCACTCGTTAGAGATTTGGAGGTTCCAATCCTTTCGCGCATCAAACTAGAGATGAGCGTCCTCCAATGAGGATCTTTAAGGGAGTATGCCTCGTTAGGGGCATGATCTGCACCCTTAAAACAGCTTGGGCATGAGTTCCCCAACGAGAGGCAAGGTAAACCTGCCTATCAAGACAAACGTGCGGCTTGTAGCATGCACCGACTACGGTCCGTTTTTCGAACTGGTCACGGAATGCATCTAGTTTGACAAGCCAGACCTCGCGACCTATGCTTTGTACATTCTGTACGAATGCTTCCGAAGCTTGGAACAAAGAAGTGACTTTCTTTGCCCGCTACAAGTGTACCACTGATGCCGAAAGAAGGCATCGATGAATAACTTCGTTTCGTCCCCACCAGGCTTGTAAAGCCTGGATGAGTCGAATAACGGAATACATGCTAGCCCGACTCGGTTAAAGCTGTCAAGGCCTCTGAATTACTCGGGGTCACGTCCGTGTAATCTTCGGGTTCTCATGTGACAACTAAAGCGGTGATGACGGAGTTTTTTGACGCTTCGTCAGACCTTTTGGTGCGTAGTCATCTTGTGATGACTCCATCGACGACGACCACTCTGTTGATGTCAGTATGCATCACGAAGAGCGAAGTGATCGTTAAGGTCACTTCCGTATGAATGCTACTGGTGGCGCTAGTAGGAGTGGAGTGATACTAAGGATCGCGCCGAGGGTAATGTTAGCGTGCCTGTTAACATGAGCCAGCGAGTGAGGGAGCGCAATGTTTTGCGGTTTCCTCCCGAAAAGAAGCCTTGATTGCTCTATAAGGGCAACCTCACTCGTTGGTCTGGTATGACCAACGATCGGTACCATGACTTTTCATCTGCAATGGGAGTAGCAGTTGACTTGTCGCCTGTATTGGGAGAAAGAGATGACCTTTTCTCCGCAGTAGACACATGAGAGTCTACTGAAACACTTGCTTTACAAGTACGTGCACCGATCCGTCCAGCTAACAGCTTTGCGGCTTCACTGGCGACGCGCACGGGTATAGACACCACACGCAAACAAATTAATTTTATACAAAAATCAATAATGCAATAAAATTGGAGTTTTACATAAGAAACCAATAATGCAAATTTACAGGGGGAATACACAATACTATTTCCTGTCACTTCACATCGTGACTGTTAGGGTGATGTAATGTAACGGGTTAAAGTTGCCTTAAAGTTACTCAGTCCCCGTTAAGTACACTTGGTGTGCTTAAGGGGATGGTCAATTATAAAATAATAGTAATTAGACCCAGCACTCGGGTGTGATGCACATTTGTGACCAACCCTTGTGTATGTGATGCAATTGGATGCATTCACATTAGGAGGGATGACGCCCAGCGTCATCCGTGATGATGGCTAGCGTCATCCGTTACGCGAGGTATCTAGAAAGATACGCTCGCAATACATATTCAGTGTTATCTATAGAGATGACATTTTATTGGTAAAAATACGTATTTATTTTTCATGCGCATTAATATAAATCAGTCTGAAAACTACTTCCTAGTTGGTAAGTGCGCACGAGGAGCCGGATTACCGCTCCCGTGACGATACTTAACCAGAGTTCTTAGTGTGTTGGGTGAGGTCGCTAAAGCGCCCACCACAACTACCTCACTGCGCGCAAGAGAAGCAGGTTAAATCGCTTCCTCGCTGTGCTAGGGTGTGTGTCTAAGTAGAGCGTGGCCGCATTACGACGTGCCCGCCTACTGCTTGGTAGCTCTTGAATTCCTTCCCACGACACACATTTTTGCCTGTGTACGTGTGGGTGAACCTCAACATCGATTGGTCTCATTTCTCCCACCCTTCCGAACATCATCGGGAGGTGGCAGGGCTTATGGCACGGGGACTTGGTGAACAAGCCCTGGCCAGGCTCCTGGGTAGTCCTCCTGAGCAACATTTTGCTCAGTTGGAGCAGTTTGAGGCGTTCGTGCTCGGACGCGAATAGCCGCGTCCGAGGCACAGAGCCATGCTGCGTCGGAGTCCGTCACTCAGACTCAGGATGAGCTGAGGCATGAGTAGGCTCGGAGCGAGGCTCTCAACAGGACTGTTGAGATGCTCTCTGCCCGGCCGCATCAGCCGAGGCCAATTCGGATGAACTGCGGCGCACACGATTGTCCACTGGCTTTTAGCCGTGAAGCACTGCGGTGTCGCGCGGCTTATCGAGGACGACAGCCGGATGGTGTCGTACACCATGTCGCATCTGCGCAATAAGGCCTCAGAGTGGGCTTACTCGCCACTAATGGCCGACAGAAAGGCGTTCATTTGGATTATATCCAAGATGGGTAAACACTAAGGGCGATATTTAAGGAAAAAGATTCACACCATGTACCAGCCGCCGAACAACGAAGTGTTGCTTCAGGCGCGCTTCTTTGGAGCGCGACAGGCGAAGCGATCTCTGCAAGAGTATGTGCAAGAGATGCACTCGCTGTTGGCGTCCATAACCGTAGGTCCGATTCCGGAGCACAATAAGGTGCCAACGTTTATGAACGGACTACGGTATGGCCCATCGCGACAGGCCCTTTTCAGAAAGGTGCCTTCGACGATGGAAGAGGCAATCCAAATTGCCTTAGTTGAGGAGCAATCCTACAAGAGTGCCTCGGCGAGATCTGCATCGACCACTGAGGGGTCGGGAAATGCAAGAGCGCAGTAGGGATGAGATGCCCTACTGACGCAGACTCTGCAGCTACCCCTAAGTTCAGAGTTGTGGAACAAACGGTTAGCATAGTCCCTGAGGTCTCGAAATTTCGGACTTCAACCCTGCTGGTCTATAGCGCTCAAATACGAGGCTATAAATAGGTGATGACCCTTCTAGTGGATTCGGGAGCATCACAAAATTTTGTGAAACTCGCGGCTTTAAGAAAGAGACCGGCGATGTTTGAGTCGCTTTGCCAGGATAGCAAGCGAGAAAAGGTTCACTGTTCGTTTAGCGAACGGCACGCTCGTTAAGTCTGAGGGAGTTCAGGTAGAACTCGCCTTCAGATTTAGTGACTTCTCTTGTAAAGAGAAGTTCACAGTGCTAGGAATGGAGAGTCCGTATGACCTCATCCTAGGCATGCCATGGTTGGCAAAGTACCAACCATGGATAGACTGGCGTACACGCACAGTTGCGAACTCTACGCAGGACACCGGAAAGGATGTGCTCCTGCGAGAGGCCTATGCAACTGATGTCGTGTCGAACACAGTTGAGGGTGCGTTGACGGGATGTCAAACGTCACCAATTCCTACCCAGCTCGTGGAGACTGAGGTAGTGAATAGGACGATGACAAGTAGTCATGCGTCCGAATGTCCTGCACAGAGCCGAGAGCCTGTGGCAGTAGACGGCGAGCTGACAAGAAGTCATGCGTCGCATAAACCGGCACAGTGCCAAGAGCCTGGTGCGGTTGGAAGGGGTGCGTTAGCCAGGAGTGCAACGNAATATAAATCAGTCTGAAAACTACTTCCTAGTTGGTAAGTGCGCACGAGGAGCCGGATTACCGCTCCCGTGACGATACTTAACCAGAGTTCTTAGTGTGTTGGGTGAGGTCGCTAAAGCGCCCACCACAACTACCTCACTGCGCGCAAGAGAAGCAGGTTAAATCGCTTCCTCGCTGTGCTAGGGTGTGTGTCTAAGTAGAGCGTGGCCGCATTACGACGTGCCCGCCTACTGCTTGGTAGCTCTTGAATTCCTTCCCACGACACACATTTTTGCCTGTGTACGTGTGGGTGAACCTCAACATCGATTGGTCTCATTTCTCCCACCCTTCCGAACATCATCGGGAGGTGGCAGGGCTTATGGCACGGGGACTTGGTGAACAAGCCCTGGCCAGGCTCCTGGGTAGTCCTCCTGAGCAACATTTTGCTCAGTTGGAGCAGTTTGAGGCGTTCGTGCTCGGACGCGAATAGCCGCGTCCGAGGCACAGAGCCATGCTGCGTCGGAGTCCGTCACTCAGACTCAGGATGAGCTGAGGCATGAGTAGGCTCGGAGCGAGGCTCTCAACAGGACTGTTGAGATGCTCTCTGCCCGGCCGCATCAGCCGAGGCCAATTCGGATGAACTGCGGCGCACACGATTGTCCACTGGCTTTTAGCCGTGAAGCACTGCGGTGTCGCGCGGCTTATCGAGGACGACAGCCGGATGGTGTCGTACACCATGTCGCATCTGCGCAATAAGGCCTCAGAGTGGGCTTACTCGCCACTAATGGCCGACAGAAAGGCGTTCATTTGGATTATATCCAAGATGGGTAAACACTAAGGGCGATATTTAAGGAAAAAGATTCACACCATGTACCAGCCGCCGAACAACGAAGTGTTGCTTCAGGCGCGCTTCTTTGGAGCGCGACAGGCGAAGCGATCTCTGCAAGAGTATGTGCAAGAGATGCACTCGCTGTTGGCGTCCATAACCGTAGGTCCGATTCCGGAGCACAATAAGGTGCCAACGTTTATGAACGGACTACGGTATGGCCCATCGCGACAGGCCCTTTTCAGAAAGGTGCCTTCGACGATGGAAGAGGCAATCCAAATTGCCTTAGTTGAGGAGCAATCCTACAAGAGTGCCTCGGCGAGATCTGCATCGACCACTGAGGGGTCGGGAAATGCAAGAGCGCAGTAGGGATGAGATGCCCTACTGACGCAGACTCTGCAGCTACCCCTAAGTTCAGAGTTGTGGAACAAACGGTTAGCATAGTCCCTGAGGTCTCGAAATTTCGGACTTCAACCCTGCTGGTCTATAGCGCTCAAGTACGAGGCTATAAATAGGTGATGACCCTTCTAGTGGATTCGGGAGCATCACAAAATTTTGTGAAACTCGCGGCTTTAAGAAAGAGACCGGCGATGTTTGAGTCGCTTTGCCAGGATAGCAAGCGAGAAAAGGTTCACTGTTCGTTTAGCGAACGGCACGCTCGTTAAGTCTGAGGGAGTTCAGGTAGAACTCGCCTTCAGATTTAGTGACTTCTCTTGTAAAGAGAAGTTCACAGTGCTAGGAATGGAGAGTCCGTATGACCTCATCCTAGGCATGCCATGGTTGGCAAAGTACCAACCATGGATAGACTGGCGTACACGCACAGTTGCGAATTCTACGCAAGACACCGGAAAGGATGTGCTCCTGCGAGAGGCGTATGCAACTGATGTCGTGTCAAATACAGTTGAGGGTGCGGTGACGGGATGTTAAACGTAACCAACTCCTACCCAGCTCGTGGATACTGAGGTAGTGAAAAGGACGATGACAGGTAGTCATGCGTCTGAATCTCCTGCACAGAGCCGAGAGCCTGTGGCAGTAGACGGCGAGCTGACATGTAATCATGCGTCGCATAAACCGGCACAGTGTCTAGAGCCTGGTGCGGCTGGAAGGAGTGCGTTAGCCAGGAGTGCAACGGCACCCGCTTCCCAGAAAAGGGTCGTGGCGACTCGAAGAACGAGTACCCGACAGATTAAGACGATCAAAGGCACGTCTAAACGAGTGACCTTTGGATTCAGTTTCTAATAAAGAGGACGGGCCTTAGAACGAGGGGTTCGAGGCCGTCAAAGACGAAATTGCATAGGCATCCTCAGTTGAGGTGCCCCGGCAAGTCTTTAAATCTGCCGAGGAGATAGCAAATCTCCCGGAGATGTCATGGGATCTGTTCCTTGCTGAATTAAAGGAAGGAAAGATCCACGAAATAGTCACACCAGTTCCAGAAGATAACTTGGTGGACTGTTGCTCGTCGTCCACAATGGACGAGAGCGTCCTAAAAATGGACAAAAAGAAGCGGTTCGCTGCTCAAGGCTGGGATGCCTTGAGAGACAGTCCGTTCTTTGAGGTTCTGTGGAAACATCGCGATGTTTTCCCGGAAGAAGTGCCGAGCCGCCTACCAGTAGATAGGGGCATCGGGCACGAGATAGACCTCGAACCTGCACTAAGTATTGTGTGACCAGGCAATGGCCATTGCCAAAAGAACAAGTCGATTATATCGATGAGTTCTTTGACAAGCGAGCCAAGGCGGGTTTTGTGTGCGTAAAGCCACAGGTGGATGGCGCGTGGCTCATGCTTGCGATAAGCTGAACGCGGCGAATTTACCGGCGCAAACGCCAATCCCGCGGAAACATTCTTGTTGAACTCCATGGGAAAGTCAACTATCTTTTCCGCGTTGGATTTGAAGGATGGCTACGATCAGGTACTCATTAGAAAGTCCGATGTAGCCAAAACGGCAGTAAGCACCCTAAGCGGCATGCTTTGGGAGTGGCTTGTGATGCTTCAAGGTTTAAAAAAGCACCAGCGACATTCAACCAAGTGGTAGCTCACGTGATGCGTCAGCACCGTGTCTACGCGCCTCATTACTTTGATGATGTATTTAGGCATAATAGGGCCGAGGCTGGCTGAGCGCAATAGAGTCGCACAAGCGTCATTTAGACGCTGTGGTGTAGACTTTAAAGGATGCCCAATCGTACGTCAACTTGCAAAAGTGCGTCATAGGTGTCCCTGGGATACCTGTACTGGGCTGCATCGTTGGTACACATGGTGTACGAGCAGACCCAGACAAGGTAAAATCAGTAAAGGAATGGCCAAGTCCACGGCATGTAAAGGATTTGCGCTAATTCCTAGGGTCGTCTGCGATGCAAGTAATTTTGCAATCGGCAGCGTGCTCATGCAGAAGGATGACGACGGCGTTGACCGTGTCATCTCTTATCAGTCCCGGCTATTAAAAGCCGCGGAACCGAATTACCCTGTGCATGACAAAGAGCTACTTTCAATAAAGAATGCTTTGTCAAGTTTCGTGTGCACTAATTGGGCACCAAGCCATTTGTGGTTTATACGGACCACGCATCACTGTGGACCGCAATAAACTCACCGCACCTCTCGCCTAGAATGGCAAGATGGCTCACATTCTTCTCTAAATTCGATTTTAAAGTTGAGTATAAGCCGGGTAAGTCGAATGGCTTGGCTGACGCTTTATCGCGCAGACCAGACTTCGAGGTTAGACACCAGGAGAGTGTGTCTAGTGCGAAAGCACACCTTTCGGCCGTCGACGTTGGCAGCCATGAAGGCATACCACGTGACGAGCTCATTGGCCTCTGAAATCAAAGAGAGCCACAGTCAGGACGACCACTGTCGCCTGCTGTTGGTTCACTTCGGTAGACGAAAGGTTTCCCTTCCGTCGCACGTGAAAGCTAAGCTCAATCGCTTTAGCTACACCGATGGCCTGTTATGGCATCAGCTTTCACCTTTTGATCCCTTGAGAATCTATGTGCCTCATGACACAGATCTCAAGCTGATGATCCTTCACGAGCTCCATGATGCGCCAGCTAGTGGGCATCTGGGCCGTGAAAAGACATTCTTACGAGTGTCAGAGGAATTTTGGTGGCCACATCTATATAGATGGGTAGCCAACTATATTCGCTCTTGCTAACAGTGTCAGCGCATTGAGCCTGCACAATCCTGCAGTGCGCCACTATAGCCGCTACCAATTCCAACCAGCTGTTGGAAGTCAGCAAGTCTGGACTTCATGTTTAGCATGCCGCCCGATCATAAGGGTCGGACAGGGCTAGTCGTCTTTGTAGACAGACCGAGCAAGATGGTGCATTTAGCACCATGTAAGACATCGATCACAGGCAAGGAGGCAGCTCTCTTGTTTCTGGATTATGTTTATCGACTACACGGGATGCCTGAGTCCATAGTATCGGACCAGGATCCACGTTTTACGTCTGGTTTTTGGCGACATGTGTTCGAGCTGCTTGGTAGCAAGCTTCACATGTCGACCGCAGATCATCCCTAGACCGATGGCCAAACAGAACGTGTCAATCGGATCGTGGCGGATGTCTTGCGCACTATAGCAACTTCCAAAGAGTGGAGCAAACAATTGCCTTTTGTGGAGTTCGCTATAAATAACAGTGTCCACGCCAGCACGGGTGAGACACCGTTTTATATTAACGGACTGCGCCACCCTCGGACGCCAGTCTCGTTTGTGCGCAGCCCGAGTCTTAGTGGGGGAGGACCCTCACTATGCTCGGTGCGAAAGAGGGACATAGTTTCGTCAATATGACGATGACCCATGAGGGTATCATCTCAAAGACAAAACTTGCCCTAGTGACCCTGCCAGCTTAGCAGTGGTCAATAAAACTACGCCTTATGACCGACCTCTTGGCATTATCATAGGCGAGTTCGATGCTAAAAGTGGGAGCGAGGCTTAACGCTTTGTGGATGAGCGATTAGCCATCACAAGTTAAGTCCGTGACGCAATGGCAAGCGCACAGGACAAGCAAAAAGAATATGCGGATCGAAATGGTTGCAAAAATATGAAACGCTTTTGAGTGGGTTAAAAAGTACTATTTAGTGCTGCTACCCTACCTAAAAATGGAATTTCTGTACTACCTGGAGGTACAACGAAGTTGTTGCCGCGTTTCATTGGGCCCTTTACGGTGGTAGAAGAGGTTGGAGACCTAAATTATAGGCTCACCCTTCCCCGTATATGAAGACGCACCCCATATTTTACGTGGGAGACTGAAACGGTATGTAGACCCAAATGAGATCACATACCCCCATCTGGCTAAGGAGACCGATGGTGACGCCGACTGTGAGTCGAGCGTCGTTCGGGTGAGGAGGACGGAGAAGGCGAAAAGCTAACGGACCGATTCCTCCCTCCACGAACAGGACTTGGAGAGCGAAAGACATCACGCGAGTAACGCGGATCCCTCAGCATTATCCGTTCGAAAAGGTCCAACCGAGTCTTCAGGCGTTCATAACCCTGACGAGCCTTCGCTGGGACATCAACGAGATCCGAGGTCAGTCGTGAGACTTGACCCTCGAGATCCACAATACGTCGTTCAGCAGCGCTTAACGCACGTGACTGAACGGACGAAGTTAAGGAGGCCGCGAGTAGGTGGGCGAGATTGCCACTCCTATCGAGCGCCACCTGCACTGATGGATGCAGGTGGGAATCAGCGCTTCCTTGTTGGAAGGTTGCTTGCCCACCGCTCCGTTAGGCAAGGGTATCAGATCCTCGTCCATGGAAAGGTTACCCGAAGAGTTTTGAATCTTGGGAACCGATCGATACCCTACGTGTTGATGTGCCCGGCTTGGTGGCTGCCTATGAAAAGGAGCACCAGCTGAGGCCTCTTCGCTAGTCTCAAATGGACTAGCAGAAGTAGCCTTGTGAGAAGAAACAGGGGGTACAGTACCGACCATGATTTCTTTCACACGCAAGCAGGCGAAATTAATCCGCTGCGACCGCTGTTTCATCGCATCGGAATGCAAATGAATGCGGCGCAGGAGTTCCGCCTCGTATTGGTCGGGCGCTTCATTTGAACGCAACACGACCGGGATCGGAAAAATACGCCCAAACGATTTTCCCTGAGCCCTCCATGATTGAAAGACGCCATAATAATTATGTGCGTCTACAAGAGCGCGCACTAGGAGCGACGCTCTTGGCCCGTTTACACGAAGGCATTTAGATGGAGGGGGCATCTTTGGAATGCCACCCGTCACACAGCCACGTTCTAAACGCCTGACTTGTGACACCGACTGAGCACGTTCACGTGTCGTCGGCGGAGCTTTAGGCTCCGAATCCTCTATGTTAGAATTAGAACCATTATGGATTATGGTCTGAGCATAAGGCGTTGTGGTTATACCCAACGGAGAAGCGGCTAAGCCTTAATGAGCAGCGCTCTCATTACCTGACGCTGTGCTTTCCAGCGCAGACGACGAGACAGCATTCGTAAATGCTGCTGTCTCCATGTTGTGAGCCATGAGAGAATTTTGGATGGGCAACAATGCGCCATCATCCTTCCATAGGAGCTCGTTGTCTGCATCACTACTATGAGGTTACGGCAACGGTTTCGACTCATTTAAGTCGACAATGAGTGACAAATCAACATCCTCACTGTTAAAGTGGGATGGATCCTTTAACCCTGTTGACGCGACAGCAGCAGTGGCTGTCGGCGTTCCGACGAAGACATTAGACGCGGCCGGCGAATTAACGCGGCGCGTGCGCTTAGTGTGAGGTTGAGTAGGCGTTTTTGCAGATGACCCACCAACGTGGCCCCTTTTAGGTGGCATCTTTGGCGCCGTGTATGGAAACACGTCCGCTAGAGTGATTGAGTGAAGTGGCGGCACGTAAAGCTGCTCGCAGTTCCTCTCGTCTCTCTGACGAAATTAAAAATGTGAATTTGGTCTTAAAGGTGGAGATGTTGTAACGAGTTAAAGTTGCCCCAACGTTACACAGTCCCCGTTAATACACTTGGTGTACTTAAGGGGATGGTCAATTATAAAATAATAGTAATTAGACCCAGCACTCGGGTGTGATGCACATTTGTGACCAACCCTTGTGTATGTGATGCAATTGGGTGCATTCACATTAGGAGGGATGACGCCCAGCGTCATCCGTGATGATGGCTAGCGTCATCCGTTACGCGAGGTATCTAGAAAGATACGCTCGCAATACATATTAAGTGATATCTATAGAGATGACATTTTATTGGTAAAAATACGTATTTATTTTTCATGCGAATGAATATAAATCAGTCTGAAAACTACTTCCTAGTTGGTAAGTGCGCACGAGGAGCCGGATTGCCGCTCCCGTGACGACACTTAACCAGAGTACTTAGTGTGTTGGGTAAGGTCGCTAAAGCGCCCACCACAACTACCTCACTGCACGCAAGAGAAGCAGGTTAAATCGCTTCTTCGCTGTGCTAGGGTGTGTGTCTAAGGAGAGCGTGGCCGCATTACGACGCGTCCACCTACTTGTAACGCCATTTATATAAGAGGATTAGCATATCCTCTATGAGGAAATAAATAAAGAAGTACAAAGCTATTATCTCTATTAATAATTTGCCTTTATCGTTCCAATATACCAAATTTGGTAATATTGATGCAATAAGACATTAGTTGTATTGATTACTTAAAATTACTTTTAAATCAACCGCGCCAATCGTCTCAAGACACGATTGTGCAATGCGCAAGTAGGCGCTATACATAGTTTGTTATTAATTTAATAAAGTCAGTAGTAGATAGAAGATCGTTACGTCGATCCTTAATATAACAGTACAATTTCACTTTTTCCCTTAGAATTAACCCCTGGTAGCTAGGACTTCCTAGCTACTTAAAATATTACTCTCAACGTCATTTATGTAACGGGTGTATCGTTACATGAAATTAACACTTAAGGTTGTTAATTAATATATTATCTATTTGGAGAATATTACTTTATATAGTAATGCTCGGAAATCTTATCCATAAATAGGTATAAGCCGTTATATCTATTTATCCCGCAGACAAATCAGCTGTAGAGATATTCAAAAGAGAGATACAGATAAGATAAGATAAGATGAGAATTCAACTGCATGTTTAGTATTAGATTATAATTAAGTTAGCATTTACAAGATAGATAGAGGAGATACTTAATTATCTTAATACAGTTTTCATTTATACCTCTTTAAGCTAGCTACCTTAAAGAAAAGTCTTCCTCTGCACGTACTAGTGTACGTTAAGTGACGTAAGGCACCACTTGCAACTGAAGCAGTGCGAAGTGGACTTGTGATGAAACAGTACAAGTCGTAGTGCGCTGTTACATCTGGTAGCACTTTGTCCGTCCAAGGACCACATTTCCTTCATCTAACATGGACATGTCAGATGATAAAGGGAGAACGCATCACGTTTCGCAAAAAAGCTACTCCGTTCTAAGTGAAATAGAAAGGAGTGCGGTCGAACGAATGAGTGTGACCGTAGGGAACGATGCCATCTTGGCCACACTGTCCGGTTTGAACAGAGATGCCATCCATTCATCCATCGCCAAGTTCATACAACATGAACTTGACGAGGTGAAGGATAAGGTAGCCTCGCTGGATCAGCAAGGCTCTCAACAGGCAGAACTGTTAAGATTACAGCAGGTACAGACCCCTGAACCTGGAATGACGCATACGCGTCGTCCTGAAACCCTAAATAAACTGACATCTTAAAGTACAGGGGAGTCGAAGAAGACTCCTTCTTGAGATGGTTTGTCGAGTTGGACGATGCCATAAGGGCATGTCACATCATCGACGAGCAAATGCAAGTCGCATTTGCTCAATCAAATTTGGCAGCTCGTGCCAAAACTTGGGCATTGGGCCTTAAGCTGCGCGACCCACTTAGAAAGGAGTGCGGTCGAACGAATGGGTGTGACCGTAGGGAACGATGCCATCTTGGCCATACTGTCCGGTTTGAACAAAGATGCCATCCATTCATCCATCGCCAAGTTCATACAACATGAACTTGACGAGGTGAAGGATAAGGTAGCCTTGCTGGATCAGCAAGGCTCTCAACGAGCAGAACTGTTAAGATTACGGCAGGTACAGACCCCTGAACCTGGAATGACGCATAAGCGTCGTCCTGAAACCCTAAAGAAACTGACATCTCGAAGTACAGGGGAGTCGAAGAAGACTCCTTCTTGAGATGGTTTGTCGAGTTAAACGATGCCATAAGGGCATGTCACATCATCGACGAGCAACTGCAAGTCGCATTCGCTCAATCAAATTTGGCAGCTCGTGTCAAAACTTGGGCATTGGGCCTTAAGCTGCGCGACCCAAATGCCTTTGGGTCGCTAGAGGCTTTTAAAGCCCGGCTGAAACAGACGTTTGAACCTCCTAGGGCTGAGTTCAGAGCTCGTTCAGAGCTTCTGAAGCTCAATCAAGGCAAGCGCNTTGAGGCTCATCCTCACGTACACACGCAGAGATGCGGGTCGTGGGAAGGATTTCAAGTGCTACCAAGTGTAGGCGGGCACGTCGTAATGCGGCCACGCTCTACTTAAGCACACACCCTAGCACAGCGAGGAAGCGGTTAAACCTGCTTCTCTTGCGTGCAGTGAGGTAGTTGTGGTGGGCGCGCAAGCGACCTCACCCAACACACTAAGAACTCTGGTAAAGTGTCGTCACGGGAGCGGTAATCCGTCTCCTCGTGCGCACTTACCAAGTAGGTAGTAATTTTCAGACTGATTTATATTTAATAGAATTAAATACAAATACCTATTTTTACCAATTAAAATGTTATCTCTATAGATATCATTTAATATGTATCACGAGCGTATCTTTATAGATACCTCGCGTAACTGATGACGCTAGCCGTCATCATGGATGACGCTTGGTGTCATCCCTCCTAATGTGAATGCACCCATGTGCATCGCATCCACAAGGATTCGTCACAAATGTGCACCACACCCGAGTGTTGGGTCTAATTACTATTATTTAGTAATTGACCATCCCCTTAAGTACCAAATGTACTTAATGGGGACTGTGCAACATTAGGGCAACCCTAGCCCGTTACAGAAGGTGTGTGTTTTTTGCTTGTAGTGCGAGGCCGCTTTGGAAGCGCCCGCCCATAGAATGGGCATCAATCCTGCATTTGCCTGTTCTAAGTAAACGTATAAATGCTCGGTGGGTGGTGCAGGGCTGTTCATTGCGGGGTTCAAAGAATAAATGTTGAAAGTGCTCAAAATGGTTCAATATCAATGTCGTAACGTTGGGATAATGAAAAAGCTGTGGTTACAAAATTTCAGATCTCTTTCGGTCCAATCAAAAGCCACGACTTCAAATATATATTATAAAAAAATGGGCAGGGCTAATTAACGAAATGATGGGCTGTATAAGTTTTATTTTTTAATTTGGCATTTTTAAATAATATAACTTAAAATTTCCAATATTAACATACACGGTAAAATTTTAGCACCAATGCGACAGTTCTGTTCATGGGTTGTTTTTAGTCTTTAAATAAACCCCGTGAATTGCTGCTAAACGCGCGAATGGGCGGTGATTAATGAGTCGTAATACATACATCGATTGATATCCAGGAAGCAGTTTTAAGACTGATTAATTAAAATATAAATAAAAAAATAATAATTAATGAATAAATCTTATCTCTGTAGATGTGCATCCGCTAGACATCAGCCCTTTCAATGTGATGCACCTATGTACATCACATGCACAAGGGTGGGTCAATATGTGATCCTCACCCTAGTAGCAGGTCAAATTACATCACATGAAGTAATTGACGTCCCGTTGAGTGTACTCAACGGGTGTGTAACATTAGGCACTTTAGCCCGTTAGACATTCACAACAAGAAGACTATGGTGTTGTTGTCTAACGCCCCAAAACGTTTGGCAAACTGAAAAATGGAGAAATGAAAGTATAAATTCTTGCCTGCTCCCATCAAGCCCCCTAGTGATGCGTGAGAAAAATCGCCAACGTGTGCCTTCTAGCCGCAGCATTGGTTGTTCGTTCAAGGCTATCATACCGCGACATGAATCTGGTCATTGGCAAATAGACGATGCCTGTGAAAAACACAACCATAAGCCCTTTGTGTATTAGCCCCAGCAGCAGCAGCAGAATCAGCACCAACCGCACCAACCGCATCAACGACACACACGGCACCTGCAACAGTTGTTAGAAATGTAGATTTAGATCAAGTAGTTCAGACTTCTAGAAACCACAAATTTCTAATTTCATTTTGGTTTTATTTATTTGAATTTGAATAATTCATTGCAACTTTAATTAATGATTTGGAAGCCATAACTTTCACTAAATGTATTTTCATTTGAGGGGGGGGGCTGATTAAAGAAAAAGTGGGGTGTAACGGGGTGTATCGTTACATAAAATTAACACTTAATGGTTGTTAGTTAATTTTTTATCTAAAGAGCAGATTATATTTATGGAATATTACCTTACATGGTAATATTCATAAAGCTTATCCATTGGTAGATAAAGACCATTATATTTACTTTCTCCGCGTTCCAGTCAGCGCTGGACGCGCGCAAAGAGAAAGACAGATAAGACTTTATTACATGTTTTGTATTAGCTTATAATTAAGTTAGTATTAAGTGATAGACAAGAAGACTTAATTATATTATATACAGTTATATTATAAACCTTTTTTAAAGCAAGTGTTTAAGAAAGAGTCTTTCTCTGCACGTACTAGTGTACGTGAAGTGACTTGAGCACCACTCGCACTGAAGCAGTGCGAAGTGGACTTGTACTGGAGCAGTACAAGTCGGCAGTGCCCCGTTACACCTGGTAGCACTTTGTAGTCCGTCCAAGGACCACATTCTTATCATCTAACATGGACATGTTAGATGATAATGGAAATACGCATCACGTTTCGCGTGATAGCTACTCCTTTCTGAGTGACATAGAAAGGAGTGCGGTCGAACGAATGAGTTCGACAGTAGGGAACGATGCCATCTTAGCCATGCTGCCCGGTTTGGACAGAGATGCCCTCCATTCAGCCATCGCCAAGTTCATATAACATAAACTTGACGAGGCGAAGGAGAAGGGGAAGGTAGCTTTGCTTAATCAGCAAGACTCTTAACAGGTAGAACTATTGAGGTTACAACAGGTACAAACTCCTGCACCTGGATGACGCACACGCGTCGTCCCGAAACCTTAAAGATTGACATCTTTAAGTATAGGGGAGTCGAAGAAGACTCCCTCTTAAGATGGTTTGTCGAGTTGGACGATGCCATAAGGGCTCGTCACATCGTCGACGAACAAATGCAAGTCGCATTTGCTCAAATTTGGCAGGTCGTGCAAAAACTTGGGCACTAGGTCTTAAGCTGCGCGACCCATGTGTCCTTAGGTCGGTATATGCTTTTAAAGTTCGGCTCAGACAGACGTTTGAACCGCCTAGGGCTGAGTTCAGAGCTCGATCAAAGCTTCTGAAACTCAAGCAAAACAAGCCTGGGGTTTACGCTTATGCCCAGCACATACGACTCTTAGCGAGTTGTATCACAAACAACCCAGTTCACGAACACACGTAGTGGACTGTGGTGCGTCGAATAAATTTATTCGTCACCAGTCGCTAGAGGGTCGTAGGCTCAAATATGTTGAGCGCGACATCCCTCCAACGAGGATGACGGTGCGTCTAGCGACAGGCGCAACGAGGTTTACCTTGGCTCAGAAAAAAATATGAGCCATGGATCATCTGGCAGCATCGATCCGTAAAGATCCCTCCCTGCCACTTGTTCATCAGATGGCCATCTGATGAACGTCTTGGAGCGTCCACAAGCGTGTGGATGTACTACGAAGGAGTGCGATGGCCTCACTTGTGGTACAGTCATAAGTACGACTGCAGAAGATCACAGTAAGATTACTTACCACCCTGTGGAATCAGCTGCCGGCGGCTTTACGAATGCACAGGCAGCGCTGACGGTCCACCACTCGAATAAGTTTAGTGGATTGAGACATGAATGTACGCCTAGCGGGCGACATTCAAGGAAGATACCGGTTGTCCAAAATGGACAACACGATGATTTTAGGTCGAGTGGAGAGTCGATCGTAAAGGACCTGATTGTGATAGCGCAATCACAGTTGAAAGACGTTGAGGGAATAAGTCCCCACGTACTTGAGGACAAATCTCTTCAAATAGTTAATGCTGAAGTGACTAGACTTCAGCATCCCGAGGGATTGATCCCTCGGCAGCCTGTAAATAAATCCCAGGAAGAATCCGAGACATTGAATGTCTTGGTTAATGACGGATCAAGAGTAGGCGCTTCTACTCTTGATCTGTATGCGCCTCCGAAGTTAACTTCGGAGATAACTCAACTACCAACCCTAGAACCTAAGCGGTTCTTGAGAGATCTGCATTGTGGGAAAATCAAGCAGATCTGCGTACTCGTCACAGAGGACGATTACGTAACCGACATTCGGTCAGCGGTAATTTTTGCAGAGAACGAACGGGTTCTCAGCAGCTCATCGATGGACGAAAGTGTCCCCGATGTGAAGACTCGGATCGAGATATATATTAGTCAATACTGGGAGTATCGTAAGACAAATCCTTTATACACGGATTTGATTGAATTTAAGGATGTATTCCCTGAAACAGTTCCATGCGAGTTCCCTAAGGATAAAGGCACTCGACATGAGATCAAGCTCAATATGGACTCGAAGTACTGTGTCATGAAGCAGTGGTCACTGCCTCGTGAACAAGTACTTGCGATCGATAAAGAATTTATCGATCGATTGAAAGCGGGATATGTGAGGAAGTTAACCTCCCCACATAGCTCTCTGACCTTCTGTGTGCGAAAGGCCACAGGAGGGTGGCGGATAGTCCACGCATTCAATAAACTGAATGCTGCAACGGTACCGGCTTAAACACCGATACCTAGAAAATACGGAATCATAGATGGCATGTCTAAGAGTACCATCTTATCGTTTATGGATCTGATGGATGGATTTTATCAGATCCTTATGCGAGAACAAGACATCCCGTACACAGCAGTGAGCACTCCCAGTGGGATGCTCTGGGAATGGCTAGTAATGCCATATGGGGCTTAGTGCAACATTCGATAGATGCGTAACGAATCTGTTGAGACCGGTGCGAGAATTCGCTCTGAGTTATTAACGGTGTATTCGTCTATAGCCGGACTTATGACGGAAAGACGGACGTGGGAGTTCCTTAAAGTCACGTTTATTCTAAAGCATAAGTTGTACGCAAATCTCAAGAAGTTCATATTCGCTGCAAGCGAAATACCACTTCTTGGGTGCAACGTCGGTAAACACGGCGTGCGCCCTGATCCCGAAAAGATCAAGGCATTTACCGATGGTCAGTTCCAGTCGATGTCAAGGGACTTGGAAAGTTCCTGCGTATTTGCATAAGTACTTCCGCAATTATGCCGAGATGACAGTTCATCTCTCTTGTCTTTGAAAAAAAGACGATAAAACGCTATGGATCGCCGATTGTCGGCATTCCTTCGAAGGTATCAAGCAAAGCTTGATGCAATCGCCCATCTTCGCGATTGCAGATCAAGACAGACCATTCCATGCCGACCCGATTTCGAGCCGGCTGCGCGTTCCAACAGTGAAAATAATCCCACTGTTGCAACACTCATTTCAAGTGTTCTGTCATCAACCTTGTTTGATGACTTAAAAAAAAGCCTACGAAGAAGATAAGGGTCCGTTGCGTTTATTGGATTATCAGATAAATGCATCCGATAATACTTTTTTAATATTTACCGGCTTTATATCGATCGTCATCCGATCGATACACAACACGCAACGGCATATTGTATTTCACAGCCCTTGCAGGCGACACTCCATCCCAAATCCCAATGATTTGCGCTTGCGCATCATGTATGAGCGTCACGATGCACCAATAACTGGGCATCGTGGACGTGAGAAAACTTAACTCACAGTAAGTCGCGACTTTTATTGGCCCCGCCAGTATCAGTTTATGCGCAAGTACGTTCGTGCTTGCGAAGTATGTCAACGGGTGAAGCCCAGCCCTTCATCCCGTGCACCTCTCCAACCTCTACAACTTCCAGCAGAGTGTTGGCAGTCCGTATCTGTGGACTTCGTCTTCGGATTTCCCGAAAACGACCACAAAAATAATGGAATCCTTGTTTTTGTAGACAGATTCAGCAAGATGGTGCACCTTGCTGCGGTACCAGAGTCGATTACGGCTCCGGGTTGTGCCCGTGTCTTTATCGACACGGTATTCAAATTCCACGGTTTACTCCGTGAACTGGTCTCGGATAGAGATCCACCGTTATCGGCGGAGTTTGGCAATCCGTATTCTGATCTCTCGGAACACGGCTGACTATGTCAACATCCGATCACCCAGAAACGGATAATCAAACAGCGTCCTCGAAGAGATACTTCGAGGTTACGTCCAATCGTATCCGAATTGGAGCGAGTTTTTACCGATGGTCGAATTCGCCATCAATAATTCGGTGCATGCGTCTACAACGCATACACCGTTCTTTGTGAATGGCTTACGCCATCCTCGCATACCGACCCAATTAGAGGGATCCTCTAGTCTAAGGGGGGGGGACTCGCAGGAGCAAAACCAATTCTGGCTCATGCTCAACACGCGTCGAAAATAACAACGACGCGAGTGATGTCAATGTCGAAGAAAACGACATCGAAAATGAGATTGATCTCATGGCAGTACGCACTAAGCGTACTGAAAAAGACAAAACAAATGAGTTAGCGGAAGAGTTTCTGCTAACTCGAGAATCAATTATCCGTTTCGTTCAGGATTCTATTGCTAACGCAGTGGACCGACAGAAATGGAATGCAGACAAACATGGAAGAGCAAATGTTAATTCATTCAAATTAATGATCTAGTGCTACTCTCTACGGTAAACTTACCTAAACGATTAGTCACTAATGTGGGTAGCATTAAACTACTACCCAAGTTCATTGGGCCTTTCCGTGTACTGCATCGAAGAGGCAATGCGTACACAATAGAATTGCGACGTAGGATGCGAACGCATCCTACGTTTTACGTTGGTCGGCTCCGGCCGTACCATCAGTACGCGGCTTCTTCCGAGGACGGATTTGACCACTCTTTACAAGAATACCCAAAAGATTATTGTGATCGCGAACCAGATTTTCATGTTGAACCTGAAGTTTCTCAGGCCGGTTTCGAAGATCCTCGAAGCTACGATGAGCTGACGACAGCTCATCGCGGACAGCATGATACTTCCGCTCGTACTCCAACAAGGAGTACGCACTCTTCGAACGGTCTTCCAACCGCTCGATATGGTGAGCCTGCACCGTCTGCTCCAACGAGCGACGCTTACCGCGCTCGTGGTCAAGTCCCTCCTCCAAATCATGGAGGAAGCGATCGAGTTTGTCGACCATCGACACTAGATCCGACACATGGGTCGGATTTAATTTTCACTCCTCCGCCACAACCATTGGTGAATTTCCAAGGCTGTCAACGTTTCCTTGTGGAACGTATACTCCGTGATGTGAAGGGGTAGCGAACAAGTTATCTTGTTCGCTGGTGCGGTTTACAACCTTCACATGACAGCAGGGAGCCTCGTTCCCAGCTGGTTGTTGACGTTGAGAGCCTCGTCCGTCAGTATGACGAGACCCATCCAATGGATCATAAGGTCTATCAGAAAACACGCGCCTCTGGCGCCTGTAAATCGATGGCAAAACGTCAATCTCATCGCGCATCTCGATAGAGATGCGAGCCCTTCCCCTGGATCACTGGTGACCCGGCGAGGACGCCGGAGGAGATCGCTGCCCGCGACGCTCTTCATGAGCATTACCTTACGCCGAAGGTAATGACGCGAAGCCAGTATCTGACGCGTTTACGTGATCAAGCTTGTGGGGCTTCGGTGACCTGCATGAGAAAGATTCTGATCGTTTTGTTTCCAAACGAAACAAGGAGTGAAAACGAAGTCTCATTTGAGAACTGGGTTCACCGGGCCCGCAAACTCCGTAATATCTGGAATATCAGAGAGTCTGCGGATTAAGGTGAAGCTTCGCTTCGACTTCGCTAAGCTTTAGGCCAAAGGCCAGTTACGTTCAGCATTTATGCCACAAAACGAAGTAAGGCTAGCCGATATTTCAGTGCTACGGTTGACCGTACAACCAAGGATCGAAGCCGCACTGAGGCTTTAGATCCACCTAATCCCACGTTTAGTAGTGGGAAGCGACGTTTGACGCGAGTTGACCCTCAGCTTGGAGCTCAAAAATGTCAACGTTGTACGGGCAATCTTGCCGAAGAGGTACCTCGAACTCCCAAGAGTTTTTGGAAGAGGGTTACCCTAGCCACTTCACCAGATACTAGTATTGACCCTCACGACGACGTCGCTTTAAAAGTTTCTCCACATGAAACTGAAGGTTTCCCCGCGCATCAAGCGGTGCGGGAGGGGGCCGAAATTTCGGCGGAAGCATTTGATGCTCAACGACACGAGGTGCAACTTCTTCGTGAGGTCCTTGCTCGGGTTGGGAGCTCTTTTGAGGCGGTTCGGGCGTCTTTCGCCGAAATCGCTTTTACCACGTAAAGAGGGCCAGTTGGATATCCTGGTGAGGATGCAACAATCTGCGGCACGACCGCCTGTCTCGGCGCAAGCGCCTTCAAGTCCAAGTGGGAAGGGTCCCGATATGGCTAAAGCAAGCCAACGTAAAACACTGGATGTGTACGCAGCTTGTTGGGAAGGTTTAGCGTATAAGCTAGGCCCTTCTTGGCCACGAACGTAAATGGTCCAATAAAGCGCGGGCGAAATTTGGTCTTGAAGACCGCGGATACCAAGTTGGTAGGTAGGTTCTTAGCGTTTAGTAAAACTCGGTCTCCGACCATATACGAATTAATACAGTTTCTGCTTTTGGCATCTGCTTCTTGTTTTTGTTTGTCTTGGCTATCAGCCATCGTATCTCTTACATGTCTTAAGATACTAAATCGCGTCGCGAGAAACTCGCTTACTTGTTTCCGAACGGTAACAGGGCTGATATCAGCAAGCCTATCGGCCGATTCTCCCCCACCAAGCCCTTAACCCTGCAGTGGTATCGTTAATGGAACGCGCGGTTGGTAAGACCGTTTACATAGAACACAGTATAGCCTGTAGAGGCATGAACAGCGTCATTGAACGCAAACTCCACTACTGGGAGCATTGAGCTCCAGCGCTTTGGTGTCTGAGCACACACGCTGCGTTAAACGTCTTCAATGACGCGATTGACAAGTTCAGTTCGACCATCGGTCTGTGGATGGTCCGCAGTGGACATCTCCAATCTGGTTATAAGCACTCGGAAAATTGATTTCCAGATTTACCCGTAAAATCGGGGATCCCGATCAGAGATAATTGCCACTGGCAAACCATGTTTTCGAAACACGCGATCGATGAACAGCTTAGCTGTACCGTCTCCATCAATGGAATCTGGCACGGCTGCTTAGTAAGCCATTTTGCTCAAACGGTCAACAAAGACCACTATACCGGAGTTACCGGCTGAATCTTTCGGTAGCCCAAAGACGAAATCCATACTAATGGACTCCCACAATCCTATGGGGACGGGAAGACTCGCCAGTGGCGCAGCAGCATGTGTCGAGGGTTTAATCCGTTGGCACGTTTCGCATGTGCGAATATATGTGCTGACCCATTTTTAAAGTTTGGGCCACCGACTCTGGCCTATGAAGCCGTAGGTCTTTTCTCAAGCGAGATGACCACCAAGGACAGTATCGTGTGCCTCATATTGGATCCGGTACTTCACCTCCTCATCATGAGGAACAATGACACGCGGAGGGTCCGCGATGTTTGTGCAACAGGTTGTTATCGATAGAAATCGATGTAACCTTGCACGCAAACGTGCCGCCAATTTAATACCCAATTTGAGTCCTATAACGCTCGTAGCAGAGCTGCACACTGTTTATCCTTGGCGTAAGCCGAACTGATTAATTCAGGAATAGGTGACGAGATAGTCGTTGAATGAGAATCTCATAATCCGGCCTGCGTGATAACGCGTCGGCCAAAGCATTTTGCTTGCCGGGCTTATACTTCACCACGAAGTTGGATTCCGCAAAAAAAGATAGTTATCGGGCCATTTTCTGTGAGAGATGGGGCGACTTAGTCGCCGTGCGCAATGATGTGTGATCTGTAAAAATCACAAACGGCTTAGAGCCGAGTGGATGACCTCTGAATTTGACGAGAGCATACTTCATAACAAGGAACTCTTTGTCATGAACTGGGTAGTTCTTTTCCGCAGCTTTAAGCTTTTTAGACTCGAACGCAATAACACGTTGATGCCCATCAACATCTGTTTGTAACAGAGCACTGCCAATGGCAAAATCTGATGCGTCAAAGACGATACTGAAAGGCCAATTTGGGTTTGGCAGTACCAGAATCGGGGCATGGATAAG
Source organism: Bremia lactucae (assembly GCF_004359215.1). Lineage (NCBI taxonomy): Eukaryota > Oomycota > Peronosporomycetes > Peronosporales > Peronosporaceae > Bremia > Bremia lactucae. Next base: position 863,435 of record NC_090627.1, read on the forward strand.
ACTACCCTTAACTGCTCGAAAAGCATTATTTTCGGTGCTAGTCCAGCACCATTCTATATCTTTCTTTAGGAGTTTAGATAATGGCCTAGCCATATCAGCGTAATTTTTGCTATATTTGTGTAAATAATTGGCGAGACCCAACCACTTAAGCAAATCCTTTTGGTTTTTAGGAACCGGCCAATCTACTATGGCTTTTACCTTAGCGGAATCGCTCTAAGGCATCGCTTTCCAATGAAGTTTTCTAAAGAAGGAATTTCGTCTGCGCCAAAAATGCATTTAGATGCATTGGCATACAATTTTTTTGTGCGCATGCATTCGAGCACTGCTCGCAAATGGTCTAAATGGTTTTCCATATCCGACCGACCCTGCTCCGCACGACTATGGACAAAAATGTCATCGAAATAAGTCTGTGCATAACCTCGATGAGGGCGAAACAGTTGCGTCACTAGACGATTAAATGTTGCCGGGGCGTTGGAAAGCCATTGTGGAAAACCAGCCACTCCCATTACATGCCGCTTTGGGTGCTAACCGCTGTAAGCGGGATATCACTAGCTCGCATAAGCACTTGGTAGTAACCATTGACTAAGTCCAATGCACTGTACATTGTACATCCCACCATATTGTTCTAAAGAACATCTTTTCTAGGAATGGGGGTTTGGGCTGGTATAGTGGCAGCCTTAAGCTTATTATAAGCATGTACAATGCGCCATTTACCATTTGGCTTTTTGACACAAAAATGTCGGTGTCGAATGAGGAGATTTGTTCTCTCGTAACATTTCAGCCTCGTGCTTTGCATGGAAGAAATCGTCAATGACGTCACACTGCTCCTTTGGTAAAAGCCATTGTTCTTGTGACACAGTATTTGGTTCCCATTACTAAGTCAATTTCATGATGAACACTTCTATCCGGAGCTAAAACAGATGGTGGGTTATTACATACCTTATCTTGGAATTCCTTAATTAAGGAATAAAAAGGATCCGTAGGATCTTCCAGGATCGGTGACCCATTTCGCGCACAAAGTGCACCTTTTGTGTCATCCAGGACAGCTTCGTCTAGAAGTGACGATGAGTTTAACTCAACCATAGGTCGAATGACCATCATTTCAGATAAGTCACCAGTTTTTAAGACTCGACCGCACTCATCAATAGACATTTCGTCTAGCTCTAAAAGAGCATGTAACGAGAGGATTGCCGCAAGGCTTACTTCCCCCTCAATGTTACCGGTTACGCCATTTACAAGCGTATGTACTTGCTCACTCGTATCACTTTGTGAGGGTATACACGCTTCGTGTCCATCCTGTCTTGGAGTGAAGATGAAGACAATACGCCTTTTAGAGGCCGGGACATTCACGTCCCCAGGGTTTTCAGCCTGTATTGGTTCTATACAAGACATGGTGTCTAATTTGACATCCGATAAAGAGTTAAAAAACTCAACTTCCTTATCCAGCGAACGTTTACGTGTCGCCTCACGTGCATTAGGAGGATTTGACCCAAAATGCCCTGGCGAACCGCCAATAGTGTCACTATTGACACTTAGGATGGTGCCACCTCGGCCGACCATACTCGGTGGACTTAGACGTGCCACTCCACGTATCTCAGGGATATTGCACGCTGCTTTCAGCATTTAGTGAATCGTTAGTATAGCGAGTGTTACTCGACGAAGTACGTGCCGTTTTACTTATTTCTGCTCAGTCGGGCTCAAAATTAATGTTTTTAACATTAGAGTTTATTAACTCAGACATGCCAATGTCTAAAACAGTGACAGACTCATTCTTGGTATGGCCTGGCTAGAACATCATGAACCGAATTAGTAATATTTATTGTGAGGAGTAGCTTCTCCAGACAAGCTATTGATAAGCCTTTCTGGCAAAAGCCACGGCTTCTTTTCAGGGGCGAGATGAGACATTTTACTGTCTTCACTCCCCTGACCGTGGATCAATTGGAAGTCTAAGACCTTAGGCGCCACGCGCAATATTCCTAGCAAAGTTTTGGAGAGTCATGGACCCACCTTTGCTAGGCAACAAATGAGATCATATCTCGAATCCAAATCAAGGACGAGACAGCGTTCCATACTGTCAAAGTCCAGAAACTTTATACCTAAGTTCAATGGAACTTTGGGAACAGTGACCCGAGTCCCTGTCCCTAAGCAAACAGTGTTATTGTATTATCTCCATGCGCTCTAAGTACCTCCACGTATTGTTGATTTCCCTCAATAGAAAGGCGTCGAGCATAATTGCAAGACACTCCTGAGTCAATTAAAATTGACCACGGCTTACCAAAGCCCTTTACAATCGAAATGAGCACCAAGCTAATTGGGGCAAGGTTCTATTTATTCTCACCTCCTTGAGGTTTAACCGAGCCTAGGTCTTCCCCAGAAGGGCGCCCCGCATCTACTGGGTATCGACGTTTCCCCGCACCGTACCAGATCTCTGGTATAGGTCGGAGTTGGAGCTCTTTCGGGCTTTACGCAAATTTCGAAGTGGGCAGGCAGGGCGTAAATGTTTCGTGCATTCGCGCACATAACATCTACGGATGGTCTTATGCTGTTCCACAGCTTGAAGAGCCTCTTCTCCTTCCTCAACGAGGCTTATAAACATAGGTTCCGCTCTATTAGACGGAACCCATGTGCTCGAAGAGCTTGTTCGGTAAACAGGCGTGCTAACGCGGGCAGACTTAAAGTCAAAGTCGGCGCGTAGCGCTATGGCAACTGCCTCTTCGAACGTAGCCGGATGAGATCGGAACAATTCCGTCCGGGCAATGCCTTCATTGAGACCCCCCATAAAAAAGGTCACTACAATTGCCTCTTGCACCGGGTCTTGATGCATAGATGCAATGAGAGTTCTCAACTCCTGGACAAAGACCCCCAGGGTTCTTTTACCCTGCCGAGTCGCTAGGAGTCGTGCTCGCATGCAAAAAGCCTGATCAGGCGGTGCAAACATGCTGGTCACTTGCTGTTTCAGCGAATCCCATGAGGGGAAAGCGTCGTTTATGGATGTGCTGCACATTAATGCCCACTCTATGGCTCTACCTCCAAGTTTGGACATGGCCATAGCCACATTTGCCTTTCTGGTAAGAACAAGACGTAATCAATGGACATTTCCATTTGCTCAATTCAAAAAGGGAGATTTTCTCCCTCTTTTCCCTCATTTTTTTTTACATTTACAGTTAGAGGGCGAGCCCTCGGCTCTGAGTCAGGTACGGAGATGTACCGGGTAGGCATAGATGCCGCTAAAGGGTCCTGTACCTGACCGATCAGGGAGGCTTTGTACCGCATGAAAGCTTCAAGCCTTGCATGCAGGACCTCTGGTCCCTGGGAAATAATAAATTCCACGTGCTCAAGCCCGAATAAGATTTTGAGCTTGTCATAAGCGGCGCGTTGCGCTTCTGACAATTCTGGAACCTCTTTCACTGTCGTAAAAAATAAGTCTTGTAAAGACTCAGGCGTAGGTTGACTACGAGTGCTACCAGGTGTAGCGGAGCTATCACGCTCCTAAAGTCAGAGAAAGACTCTCAGACTCAGAGAGTCACTTAGTTCTATTGAGCTTATGGGTTTAACAACTCTGGGAGTCGTACATGCTATTAAAGCTTAAGGAATCCTAGTTCAAGGGATTCAGGGGTTCGTAAAGCCAAGTGGCAACTAGTGCCCAAGAGGATATACCTTAGAAAGGCTTCTATCTCTTACAAATCAATGCGCAAGCCTTAGGAAGGCACTTAACGCTTTAAGATCAATGAGGAACTGCACTTTATTTAATTATTTAAATCTAAAAACCTTACCCTAGCTAATTTAAAATAGATTTCGGCCCCAGATTTATATCTGGCGGCGACCACATAATTATTGCCCATATTTAATGGGATTTAAGCAACTAACTATTTTAAAATTAGATAAAGGGTATTTTACCCATTTAGTAAATGTACCACAACAACGGTTCTCCAACCGATGTGTGCCCCATTACACTATCAGCTTAAAGACATGAACTTTCCCTAGTGACCCTGCCAGTTTAGCAGTGGTCAATAAAACTACGTCCTATGACCGACCTCTCGGCGGTATCATAGGCGAGTTTGATGCTAAAAGCGTGAGCGAGGCTCAACGCTTTTTGATTAAGCGATTAGCCATCACACGAAAAGTCCGTGACGAGATGGCAAGCGCACAGGACAAGCAAAAAGAATATGCTGACCGAAATGGTCTCAAAATTAACGAACGCTTTAAAGTGGGTGAAAAAGTACTATTAAGTATTGCTACCCTACCTAAAAATGCAATTTTTGTACTACCTGGAGGTACTACGAAGTTGTTGCACCGTTTCATTGGGCCCTTTAAGGTGGTAATAGAGGTTGGTGACTCAAATTATAGGCTCACCCTTCCCTCGTATATAAAGACGCGCCGTATTTTAAGTGGGTCGTCTGAAACGGTATGTAGACTCAAATGAGCCTCATACCCCCATTCGTCGAAGAAGACGATGGTGACGCCGACTGTGAGTCTAGCGGCGATCAGATGAGGGAGACGGTGAATTTACTTGGTGACTGCCTATGAAAAGGAGCACCAGCTGAGGCCTCTTCGCTAGTCTCAAATGGACTAGCAGAAGTAGCGTAGTGAGAAGAAACAGGGGGTACAGTACCGCCCATGATTTCTTTCACACGCAAGCGGGCGATATTAATTCGCTGCGACCGCTGTATCATCGCATCGGAATGCGGATGAATGCGGCGCAAGAATTTCGCCTCGTATTGGTCGGGCGTTTCATTTAAACGCAACACGACCGGGTCTTCCATAATTTAATGACACCATAATAGTTTTGAGCATTTAGAAAAGCGCGTTTTTTGAGCGACGCTATTGTCCCGTTTACACGAGGCCATTCAGAGAGAGGGAGCATAAGTGATATGCCACCCGTCACACAGCCACGTTTAATACGGCTGGCTTGTGACAGCGACTAAGCACATTCACGCGTCGTCGGCGGAGCGTTACGCTCAGAATCCTCTATGTCAGAACCATTATGGATAATGGTCTGAGCAAAAGACGGTGTGGTTTTACCCAACGGAGAAGCGGCTGCGCCTTTATGGGCAGCGCTCGCAATAACCGTCGCTGCGCTATCCAGCGCAGACGACGAGACAGCATTCGTAAGTGTTGCTGTCTCCATGTTATGAGCAATGATAGAAGTTTGGATGGGCAATAATGTGCCATCATCCTTCCTCGTGAGATCCTTGTCCGCATCATTACTTTGAGGTGACGGCAACGGTCTCGACTCATTGTAGTCGACAATGAGCGACGGATCAACATCCTCACTGATTAAGTGGGATGAATCCTTAAGCCCCGTTAACGCGACAGCAGCAGTAGCGGTCGGCGTTTCAGCTAAGGCATTGGACGCTGCAGGGCGTGTTAACGCGGCGCGCGCGCTAAATGCAAGAGTTAGTGGGCGTCTTCGCAGACGACCCTCCAACGTTGCCCATGTAGGTGGCACCTTTGGCGCCGTGTATGAAAACAGAGGTCGCTAGAGTGAATCAGAGACTTAGCGGCGCGTCAAGCAGCATAGTTCTTCCTTCCACTTTATCGAAGTTTAAAATGTAACTTCGTTCTTTAAGGGAGTGGATAGTGTAACTGGCTAAAGTTGCCCTAATGTTACACAGTCCCCGTTAAATACACTTGGTGTACTCAAGGGGATGGTCAATTTCTTAAATAAAGTAATTAGACCCACCACTTGAGTGTGGTTCACATTTGTGACCAACCCTTGTGTATGTGATGCACATAGGTGCATTCACATTAGGAGGGATGTCGCCTAGCGTCATCCGTTACGCGAGATATATAGAGATACGCTCGCAAAACATATTAGTGTAATCAATAGAGATGACAGTTCAATTTGGTAAAAATTGGAATTTATATTTAATGCGATTATATTTAAATCGGTCTCAAACTACTTTCTACTTATCAAGTGCGCACGAGGAGTCGAATCACCGCTCCCGTGACGACACGTTTACCAGAGTACCTAGTGCGTTGGATGAGGTCGCTAAGGCGCCCACCACAATTACCTCACGGCACACGAAATTAGACGGTCAAACAGCTTCTCCGCTGCGCTAGGGTGTGTGCTTAAGTAGAGCGTGCCCCCATAAAGACTTGCCCACCTACAACTTTCAACTTAAGAAGTGCGCACGTGAAGACGGATTACCGCTTCCGTGACGACACTTGTACTAAAGTACTTAGCTCGTTGGGTGAGGTCGCTTAGGGGCCCACCAACAATCTCACTGCACGTGTGAGAAGACGGTCAAACCGCCTTCTCACTGTGCCTAAAGGTGTGTGCGTAAGTAGAGCGTGGCTGCTATAGTAGCACCTGTCTACACCCACCCTTGTGTCTTAATGTGCTTTCGCATTTAAGGGGATCAAGACATCATCTGCGATTTAAAAAAGTAAGCTCGCCATGCAGGAATACACATCTACAGATGGCATCCAATCATTGGATAAAGTTTATATTTAATTACATTTGGTTTAAATATATTTCCCTAGTCGAACGTGAATAAAACAGTGTCTAGTTTTAATCTAGCCACATCATTTGTCAAAAGGATCCAAAAAGACGAGTGAAGGTATTCTACTTTCATACTTCACTCCTACTTAGTGGCTTGCACTTCATTTGCTGCATCATTGGGGACAAAATAATACTTTTATTGTTGCCTAAATTGTTTATCGGGCATATAAATCTAAAATTCCCTTGCGGATCTCCAATATCAATGACGCTATTATAGGATACTTCTTGTCCTCAAAACTGCATCTCATGCTTTACGCGCAAGTAAAAATATCGTTTGCCTTGCAAAAGGATATATGGAGCTTTGATTTCTCGTGGTGAAGCGTGTGTCGACACAATATTGGTTAAAACGCAACTTTTTAAAATGGCTGTGTCATCACTCCCGGGGCTAACTATATTTTGGTGTTGTCGCATGGTGTTAAGTCATCTGGTCGCTCAATCGTCGCATGAATACCCAATTTTCTCTTCCAGATGATTTCAATTATCGATGAGCGTGATGTATATATTTGAAATTTCGTTTCTGCAGCTGGTGGTAAAAACATGGTCTTAATTAATCTGAACTTTTTTCCAGCTCAATGCTTGCGATGCGAAATAACGCATGAATGTCGCATCCATTTCCGAACAGTCCAAGAAAGTTGCTGGAAGTTTTTTTTACGGCATCTCGATTAGTTGTCGGCTTGCTTCCGATATTGTGACCACAGCAATTGTTGAGCTTGTACAATGGTTCGATATGACATTACTTTATATCTTAATGGCGCAATGAGTCTATTAAATACCTAAGCACGTGATATTGGCTGCAAAATATTCAATATGTTGTGCTTTGTCTTATTTGTTAAGCAAACGTGTCGTTAATTTTCGTGCAAAAAGAAGCCATCATATTTATATGAATCAGATGCCGGCTCTATTTGTCGCAACGAAAAAGTCAAGATTTCCACGTGTCCTACGCTAAAAGGCTTTATCTCCGTCCAGGAACGGGAGGATGTCGTCCCGCTCACGTCTTGTCCATAAAAGTGGATTCGCGCATGCCAGCGCATCACGTTATCCGCTCGTTCTTTTTTTAAGAAACTTCGGTTGGGGGAGGCACAAATTGCTAAACAGTGACATTCTTGTATGATAAACAGGACTGTCATGTCTACTCTTTATCTATCATAAGATATTTATTGCCCGATAGCCACTGCAAACTAACAAAGCCTATGGTCACCGCACAGTCAGGTCCCCCATTCTATTTCAAGCAAGATAAATGGTATTGGATCTTCCACCTGATCGGAGTTTTTCGAAAGTCTCGTTATATTAGCTCATACTTGCTATTGTTAGCGTCACTATCCCTTACAACTTGCATAAAAAATCTAATCTTTTTCGCATTAGGTCTACTGCGACAAGGCTACCACCACTTCATTGGTGGCAATCGATTGCATGACTCGTCTAATTTTAATTTTTGTTTTCAAGAGACCGCTACAGTTTTAATTGGAGCGAGTCATTATCATTTTGCTTCCGTCTCAGTAAGATCTCTTTCTTTCTTATTTCAACGAGCGACATGGTGCGTATGCTCCTGATTAGCAGTATTTTTGTGTCTGCGATTTCCCTCGGAGATTCGAGTGCTTTCCTCGTAGCCGCTAATATAGAGCAGGAAATGCGTGACACAATCCCAGTCGCGCCAGTTGCTAGATACCTGAAAGCTGGAGAACTGCGCAAATCTGCGAAATCTGAGGAGAGAATGTTTTCCAGCTCCAAACTATTCAAATTCTCCAAAGAAGACGAGAAGTTGTTCCAAGAAGCCGCGAAAGAGATTACTGATACAGCTTCAACCGCAAAAGGAGCTACAAGCAAATCAGAGACTGTAAAAAGAGAGATAGACCCAGTTGAAAAAACAATGGCAGCAAAAAGAAGAAAAAGAGCCGATGCAAGAAAGAGAATAGATCTTGAAAATGGCATGGAAAAGCTCAATACAGATGACAACTAAAAGGATAATACAAACAACAATGATGCTACGTAATTTAATGTTGATGTATTAATTAAATCTGTAAGCGTCAAATTTTACTTGACATTTAAAAGCTATTGAAGTAGTACACTCCGAATTATTTCTGGTTGTCAATTTCGTCAATTTGTTAATTGCGCTGGAGCATATGTTAGGTGAATACGGGGTAATTTCTTAAAGGCATTCAGGTCATATTTAAAAAGCCCTGTAAGTACATTGTAATGGTGTTTCCGTTTCATAAATATTATTTTCGGTAAGAGGAATAATAAATACGATTTCCTTTAAGAGAAAATCAATAGATTTTTTGGTCTTTTATCAAATTCGACTTAACAGTTCCAATATTACCAATTTTGGTAATATTGACGCGATAAGACAGTGATTCTTTTAATTGGTTGATTTTAGTTTGAATCAACCGATCTACACGTGTAACGGGGTGTATCGTTACAAGAAAATTAACACTTTAAGGTTGTTAATTGTATATTATCTAAAAGGTAGAGAATATTTGGAGAATATATCTTTACGTGGTAATTTCCTAAAAGCTTATCTATTGGTAGATATACACCATTATATCTACTTTCTCCGCGGTCCAGTCAGCGCTGGACGCACGCAAAAGAAAAAGACAGATAAGACTTCATTACATGTTTTGTATTAGTTTAAAATTAATTTAGTACTTAATAGACAGAAGCAGAAGAACTTAATTATATTAAATACGGTTTTATCAACCTCTTTTAAGCAAGTGCTATAAAGAGAGTCTTCCTTTGCACGTACTAGGTGCGTGAACTGACGTGAGGCACCACTCGCACCGAGGCAGTGCGAAGTGGACTTTTATTGAAACAGTACAAGTCAGTAGTGCTCCGTTACACCTGGTAGCACTTTGTAGTTCGTCCGTTTCGCGTGATAGCTACTCCTTTCTAAGTGACATAGAAAGGAGTGCGGTCAAACGAATGAGTTCGACCGTAGGGAACGATGCCATCTTGGCCATGCTGTCCGATTTTGACAAAGATGCCCTCTATTTATCATCGCCAAGTTCATACACATGAACATGACGAGGCGAAGGAGAAGGTAGCCTTGCTTAATCCGCAAGGCTCTCAACAGGCAGAATTGTTGAGGTTACAACAAGTACAGAACCCTGTACCTGGGATGACGCACACGCGTCGTCCGGAAACCTGAAAGATTGACATCTCTAAGTATAGGGGAGTCGAAGAAGACTCTCTCTTGAGATGGTTTGTCGAGTTGGACGATGCATTAAGGGCACGTCACATCGTCGACGAGCAAATGCAAGTCGCATTCGCTCAATCAGATTAGGCAGGTCGCTCCAAAACTTGGGCATTGAGCCTTACGTTGCGCGACCCATACGTCTTTGGGTCGCTATAGGCTTTTAAAGCCCGGCTCAAACAGACGTTTGAACCGCCAAGGGCTGAGTTCAGAGCTCGTTCAGAGCTTCTGAAACTTAAGCAAGGCAAGCGTGATGTTCACGCATATTTTCAGCACATACGACTCTTAGCGAGTTGTATAACAAATAACATAGTCCAAGAACACACGTTGATTACGGTGTTCATGCAAGGTCTTACGGATGGTCCCGTAAAGACCCACCTGTTCCGCTTGGGACTGGATACGCTTCAAGAAGCAACATCCGTTGCGGAATAGAAGGATTTTAAGCTTGAGACAGGCTTAAGCTAGTTCGTCATCGTATCGTCCTCCATGACGACACGATTTAGGAAGTCCAGAGCACATGGACCTCTCTTACATCGAAAGCGAGAGACCTCGCTTTTCAAACAACAAGCGATTGCAGAAAAATGCAATCGCTGTCAAAAGTTAGGACACTATGCTAATAATCGTAGTGCTTCACGCCCAGTACCGAGAGGTACTGACCATAAATATGGACCTAATGCAAAAAGGGCAACGGTCACGGGTCCGACGTTGTTGCGAAATCACAGCAGCGAGGCGGACCTTAAAAAAACGGTCGGGCTCAATAGGGGCGCAACGCCCTACTGATCCAGCAACATCAAGAGAATTTGCAAATCTCTTGACTAAAGTTGCTCCAGACACATAATCATTATGTGTCTCTGCACCTGGCGATGAGGTATCCCTCATCACCTTAAAAGTCAAAAGTGACAAATGATATGTCACTTGGAGCCCTATTGGACTGTGGAGCGTCGAATAACTTCATTCGTCGCCAGTCGCTAGAGGGTCGTGGGCTCAAATATGTTGAGCGCGACATCCCTCTAACGAGGATGACGGTGCGTCTAGCGACAGGCGCATTGATAAAAGTAATGAAACGCGTAGTGAAATGTCACTACACGTATAAAGATTTACAGTACGATGATAATCACATCGTACTGGATTTGGATAACAAATTTAATGTCATCTTAGGTTTACCTTGGCTCAAAAAATATGAGCCAAGAATCAGCTGGCAGCATCGGTCCGTAAAAATGCCTGTCACTTGTTCATCAGATGGTCATCTATTGGACGCTTTGGAGCGTCCAAAAGCGTTTGGATGTACTATGAGTGAGTGCGATAGCCTCACTTGTGGTACGGTCGTTAGTACAACTGCACAAGATCACAGTGTGATTACTAAGCACACTGTGGAGTCAGCTGCCGGCGGCTGTGCTAATGCACAGGCAGCGCCGAAGGTCCACCACTCGAAAAGGTCGAGTGGATTGAGACATGAATGTACGCCTGGCGGGCGACATTCAAGGAGTATACCGGTTGCCCCAAAGGGACAACACGATGATCCTAGGTCGAGCAGAGAGTCGACCGTAGAGGACCCGACTCTGATAGCGCAATCACACTCGGAAGACGTTGAGGAAAGAGGTCCCCACGTACTTAAGGAGAAATCTCCTCAAATAGTTGAAGTGACTAGACTTCTAGATCCCGAGGGATTGATCCCTCGGCAGCCTGTGGATAAATCTCAGGAAGAAACCGAGACATTAAATGTCTTGGTTAATAACGGCTAAAGAGTAGGCTCTTACACTCTTGATCTGTATGCGCCTCCGAACTTCGAAGATAACTCAATTACCAACCCTAGAATCTAAGCGGTCCTTGAGAAATCTGCATGGTGGTAAGAACAATTAGATCTGCGTGCTCGTCGCAGAGGACGATTACGGAACCGACATTCGGTCAGAGGTTATTTTTGCAGAGAACGAACGGGATCTCAGCAGCTCATCGATGAACGAACGTGTCCTCGACGTGAAGACTCGGATTGAAAGATACAGTACTCAATCTTGGAAGTCACTCAAGGGAAATCCTCTATACTAAAATTTTATAGAACTTAGGGATGTATTCCCTGAAGCAGTTCCATGCGAGTTGCCTAAGGGTAAAGGCACTCGACATGAGATCGAACTCAAGCCGGGCTCGAAAAACCGTGTCATGAAGCAGTGGCCACTGCCTCATGAACAAGGACTTGCGATCGATTAATTCTTTATTAATCGATTAAAAGCGGGCCATGTGAGGGAGTCAACCTCCCCACATAGCTCTCCGGCCTTCTGCGTGTGAAAGGCTACAGGAGATGGGCGGATAGTGCACGCATTCAATAAACTGAATGCTGCAACGGTACCGGCTCAAACGCCGATACCTAGAAAAGACGTAATCATATATGATATGTCTAAGAGTACCATCTTTTCGTCTATGGATCTGATGGATGGATTTTATCAGACCCTTCTGCGTGAACGGGACATCCCGTACACAGCAGTGAGCACTCCCAGCGGGATGCTCTGGAAATAGCTAGTAATGCCACAAGGGCTTAGTAACGCCCCTGCAACATTCAACATATGCGTAACGAATCTGTTGAGACCCGTGCGAGAATTCGCACCGAGTTATTTTGACGATGTATTCGTCCACAGCCGAGCCATGGACGGAATTACGGATCTGGAAGTTCATGAAACTCATGTTTGTCAGGTTCTTACACTTACGGGAAAGCATAAGTTGTACGCAAATCTCAAGAAGTGTTTATTCCCTGCAAGCGAAATACCGCTTCTTGGGTGCATCGTCGGTAAACTCGGCGTGCGCCCTAATCCCGAAAAGATCAAGGCAATTACCGACTGGCCAGTTCCAGTCGATATCAAGGGACTTAGAAAGTTCCTTGGATTAGCGGCGTACTTGCACCAGTACTCCCGCAATTATGCAGAGATGACAGTTCATCTCTCTCGTCTCTTTCAAAAAGACGAGAAATGGATATGGAACGCTAATTGTCAGCGTTTTTTTGAAGGTATCAAGCACAGCTTGATGCAATCCCCAAGATGGGGATTGCAGATTAAGACAGAACATTCCATGTGGTCTGTGACGCCAGCGATTTTGCAATCGGCTGTGTGTTAATGCAATACGATACTGACGGCGCGGAGCGTGTCGTCTGTTACTAATCGCGTCAGCTGCAACCATCTCAACGCAATTACTCAGTGCATGACAAGGAACTCCTTACCATGAAATATACACTGGCTAAGTTTAGGGTCTATCTTCTCGGAGATAGACCGTTCATTGTATATACGGACCATGCGTCATTACGCACGGCCGTAAATAGCCCACACCTCTCCCAAAGAATGGCGAGGTTGCTATCCTTTTTCGCGGAGTATAATTTCTCCTTGAAATATAAACCAGGACGACTTAATGTCGTCGCTGATGCGTTATCACGCCGACCCGATTTCGAGCCGGCTGCGCATTCCAACAGTGAAAATAATTCTACTGTTGCAACACTCATTTCAAGTGTCCCGTCATCAACCTTGTTTGATGACATAAAGAAAGCCTACGCACAAGATAAAGACTTTCTGCGTTTAAATGATAATCTGATGAATCCATCCGATATATCTTTAAAAGATTTACCGGCTTTATATCGATCGTCATCCGAACGATACACGACACGCAACGGCTTATTGTACTTCATAGTAGCCGGCGACACTCCACGTGTCATAGCCCCAGCTCACATTGAATAGCGCTTGCGTATCATGTATGAGTGTCACGATGCACCAACAAGTGGGCATCGTAGACGTGAGAAAACTTATCGCACAGTAAGTTGCGACTTTTACTGGCCCCGCCAGTATCAGTTCGTGTGAAAGTACATTCGAGCTTGCGAGGTATGTCAATGGGTGAAGCCTAGCCTTGCATCCCGTGCATCTCCAACCTCTACCACTTCCGACAGAGTGTTGGCAGTCCGTATCTATGGACTTCGTCTTCGGATTTCCCGAAGACGATCACAAAAACAATGGAATTCTTGTTTTTGTAGACAGATTTAGCAAGATGGTACGTCTTGCTGCAGTACCAGAGCCGATCACGGCTCCGGGCTGTGCCCGTGTCTTTAGCGACGCGGTATTCAAACTCCACGGGTTACACCGTGAACTGGTCTCGGTTAGAGAGCCACGGTCTACGGCGGAGTTTTGGCACTTCGTGTTCCGATCTCTCGGAACACGGTTGACTACCCAGAAACGGATGGTCAAACCGAACGCGTAAATCGCGTCCTCGAAGAGATACTTCGAGGTTACGTTTAATCGTATCCGAATTGGAGCGGGTTTTACCGATGGTCGAGTTCGCCATCAACAATTCGGTGCATGCGTCTACATCGCATAAACCGTTTTCTGTGAATGGCATACTTTAAGGGGGGGGACTCGCACGGGCAAAACCAGTTCTGGTTCATGCTTATCACGCGTCGAAGTTAACAACGACGCGAATGATGTCGATGCCGAAGCAATCGACAGCGAAGGTGAGAAAACTCTCATGGCAGTGCGCACAAAGGGCACTGAAAAAGACAATTAAATGAGTCAGCAGAGGAATTTCTGCTGACTCGAGAATCAGTAATTTGTGTCGTACTGGATTCCATGCTAACGTTGTGGACCGTCAGAAACGGAACGCAGACAAACATGGAAGAGCAAACGTTCTTTCATTTAAAGTTAATGACCTAGTACTACTCTCTGGGTAAACGTACCTAAGCGTGTAGTCACTAATGTGGGTAGCAGTAAACTACTACCCAAGTTTATTGGGTCATTTCGTGTACTACATCGTAGAGGCAATGCGTACACAATAGAATTGCCAAGTGGGATGCGAACGAATCCTACGTTTTATGTTGGCCGGCTCCGCCCGTACCATCAGTACGCGGTTTCTTCCGTGGACGGATCTGACCACCCTTTTCAAGAATCCCTAACTGATTCTTGTGGTCATGAACCAGATTCTCATGTTGAATCTGGAGTTTCTCATGCCGGTTCCGATTATCCTCGAAACTGCGATAATCTGGCGATAGCTCATCACGTAAAGCGTGATATTTCCGTTCGTACTCCAACATGGAGTACGCACTCTTCGAACGGTCTTCCAACCGCTCGATATGGTGAGCATGTGCCGTCTGCTCCAACAAGTGACGCTTACCGCGCTCGTGATCAACAGCCTCCTCCAATACATGGAGGTAGTGGTCGAGTTTGTCAATCCTCGACTATAAATCTGACACATAGATCGAATCTAGTTTTCCATTCTCCATCAAAACCATTGGTGAAATCCCACGGTGGTCAACGTTTTATTGTGGAACGTACCGTAAGCCACTGTGGTGTGAAGGGGCAGCGAACGAGTTATCTCGTTCGCTGGCGCGGTTATCCACCTTCACATGACAGCTCGGAACGAGGCTCCCAGCTGGTTGCAGAGAGCCTCGCCCGTCAGTATGACGAGACCCATCCGATGGTTCAAAAGGTCCAACGGAAAACACGCGCCCCTGGCGCATGTAAATCGATTGCAAACGTCAATCGCATCCTGCATCTCAAAAGAGATGGGAGCCCTTCTTCAGGAGTTGTCTCTTCAGATAAGCTATTTATTAGCCGTTCGGGCAAAAGCCACGGCTTCTTTTAAGGGGCGAGACGAGACATTTTATTGTCTTCACTCCCCTGAGTGGTACCCACTGAAGCAGGGGTACCACAAGAACTCTTATTACGATGGCTTATGCCATCGTCATCACTTTACACAGAAACAGGCACAGGTGACCGAACGGGAGAAGGAACGGGCGATAAGGAATCATCCTCATCGTCGGAACCAAACAGACTATTAACTCGTCTATCAGAATGATCCCTCTCTTTCGAAGGCTCATAGTCAGCCGCCTGACGTCCATCAGGCGACTGTTCGATTCTCCCCGAGTTGGCCATTTCGTCCGACTCGCATTCGTAGTCGACCTCCAAAGGTAGATACTATTTGGTGAATATTACTTTATATAGTAATGCTCGGAAATCTTATCCATAAATAGGTACAAGCCGTTATATCTATTTATCCCGCAGACTAATCAGCTGTAAACGTAAACAGAGAGAGAGAGATAAGATAAGATAAGATAAGAATTTTATTGCATGTTTAGTATTAGATTATAATTAAGGTAGCATTTACACGATAGATAGAAGAGATGCTAAATTATATTAATAGAGTTTTCATTTAAACCTTTTTAAGTTAGTTACCTTAAAGAGAAGTCTTCCTCTGCACGTACTAGTGTACTTAAGTGACGTAAGGCACTAGTCGCAACTGAAGCAGCAGTGCGAAGTGGCCTTGTACTGAAGCAGTACAAGTCGTAGTGCCCCGTTACAATGTTTGTGAAGTAGTCGAGGCGCCCCACCCTTACTGTAGTCAGTAGTACTGTTTTAGTACTAGGAAAGGGTGCTCCGTCACACTTGTGGTACTTGCCGAGATCAAAACGCTGTAGGCATATTTATCCAGAGCATAAATAATTTGACCACTGACCTGCTCGTGAGCTGAATAGTTTGCACATGCTAATTTTTACAGAAAAAATAGTGGGGGATGTGCTACTGCTGACACTAGCTATACTTAATTACTTTGGTAACGGATAGATGCGAAAATAGTACTTTACAAATAAGATGAGCTTCCAATTGTACCGGGCTGAAAATTTACCCGATCTTCCTAAAGAATGTTTTCTTGTTGAAATTGGAACGTAAGACAGAGACACCGAAATGTAAATAAAATAAATCTGAAGTTTTTATTTCCAAAATTTGAAAATAGGCCAAAATAATTGCATATAATGCAAAATCGACTTGCGAATTTCACATGTTGACGATGTCAAAGCTAACACCTCTCATAGAACTTGCACAAATCACATATATAAATAAGAGCAAACTCCCTCAAGCCCATTTTAAACCAATCACCAGCTTTATTTATCCTTCTGCCCCAATTCTTTCAAATTGGTTGGTTGCAAGCACGCGCAAGTCTTTCAACATGAACCAGTTCGGATTTGGAAACCCCCCTGACGGTATGTCACGCGCTTCTTCTGTTGCATGACCACGACCTGCGGATCCCGATCCTCGATGCTTTTCGCGCACCAGACGGAAACATTTCAGCCCAAGCGATGCGATGCTCTGAGCGTTAAAACCAAGCAATTGGATGTAAACGACCTGTGCAGTCGTCGCTTGCAAGAAATCATCTGCGTTTTGCGTGTATCAAGGATCGGATCGGGCATCAGCTCAAGCCTTTATCGAGGTCCTGAGTTGTTGCCTGATCCGTAGGTATATGTATAATGCATAGATGCTTGCCCAAGCCACGTCGGTTCATGCCACCTAGGAAGAGGAATATTATGGCGTCTTGCCTTGCATTATTAAGGCTACAGTGGCGCGACCGAAGCCTTTTGGTCTTGATTTCTCGCGCAATGTGGCTAACGAACTGACGTGGTAAGGGAGTGTTGATGAAAGGGTCTAATGTGCTGTGTTTGATCCTTTAGAAAATGCAGATTTTCGTCAAGACCCTTACGGGCAAGACCATTACACTGGACGTGGAGCCATCAGACTGCATTGAGAATGTCAAGCAGAAAATTCAAGACAAGGAAGGCATTCCACCGGATCAGCAGCGATTGATCTTTGCTGGCAAGCAATTGGAAGACGGTCGAACTCTTTCAGACTATAACATTCAAAAGGAGTCGACTTTGCATTTGGTGTTGCGTCTTCGTGGTGGTGGCAAGAAGCGTAAGAAAAAACAGTACACGAAGCCCAAGAAAATTAAGCACAAGCATCGTAAGGTGAAACTCGCGGTGCTCAAGTACTACAAAGTCGACGACAATGGCAAGATCCAGCGCCTTAAGAAGGAATGCCCTGCGCCACAATGCGGAGCTGGTGTGTTCATGGCCACTCACTTTGACCGTCACTACTGTGGCAAGTGCCATGTGACGTATAAATTTCAGAGCGAGGACAGCGCTTAAGTGACGTTGTTTAATAATGAGCTTTTCTTTCTAAGAAACGTGAAATACTAAAATTTGGGTTCCATCCTTCGATTTCTATATTTCATCATTTGAGAAGCTATTTTCAAAAAAGTAGTGGTAGTCACTAGTATTATCGTTACTTCAAAAACTAGCTACTTTGTATCAACCAAGACACAAAATTAGGCAAACGAGATTAAGAGCGCGAAAAAGTTTAAAACCATACTTGCGTCAATATATAAAGCAATAGCGCTCTTGAATTGAATATTGATAAAACGGAGCACGGAACAAAATCTGAAACAAAACAAACCTTTTGACTTTTGTGTTAATTGGCTTTGGCCTTGAGCTTGGAAAACGCTAAGGTCGGGTCGTCACCGTTCGGGTCCACAAACGCAGCGCCCTTTTGCTTGGATTCTTGCGTCTTTAACCAAATGTCCGTCGCACGTTTGCGGTGCGTCACGAGACCAAATAGTGCCAACACGTCAATAGTGAGCTTGGTGGGGTTGTATTGCGCCGTGACACCATACTCGCTCGTTGCGTAGTCATACGGGAATTTGTGGTGCCAATTGTGCCAGCCTTCGCCCATTGCTCCGAGCGATACAAACCAATTCTCACGAGGTGGCATGTTGTCGTAAATTTGGTAGCCATAAAAGTGAGCGGCACTATTAACGAGCCACGTTGCGTGCAACACGGCGACGTAACGGAGAAAACCAAGAATAAAGAGTGCATTCTTCCAGTCTTCGTGAATGACCGTGACGCCAAGAATCGTGGGAAGAACAAAGCACATGAACAATTGACCCCAGGGATTCATCTTTTCTTGCAACACGACAGTCCAGTCGGCCCAAAGATCATCGTAATTGAGTTTCGTACCGGCTTCAAGAACACGAGGATCTTTCTTGACCATTAACCAGCCCATATGCGAGAAAAAGAACCCACGGTTCGAGTCGTGTGGGTCCGCGACCGTGTCCGAGTATTTATGATGCACGCGGTGATCACGACACCAATGGAAAATCGTGCCTTGATTCGCGAGGCAGTTGCAAAGCATGAGCACGAAGCGCAAGGGCCCATTGGCTTTGTAGCTTCGATGCGCCCACAAGCGGTGCGCACCCATGGTAATGCCCAATCCCGTAAAGTAGTAAATGATTAAGAAAAGTGGGTACGTTTCCCATTTGCAGAAAAAGAGGCGACGGAGACCTTCGAGGGCACCCAAATGGACTACGGAGAGATAGTATACCATGAACCAATTGGCCTCTTTCTTGAATTGCGCAAATGACATCATTGTCGTCACGAACTTTACAAGAGTGGGGTGTGCGAAGTTGGACGGAAATCCCGAAATGGCTTGGTAACGCGCTGGCGCTGCAGGGCGCCGCGGGATTGCTTGTTTTATGCGGCGCATTGAGCTGACGTACATTGGCAAAGTACTATTGATGTCATCGACCGGCAGGGGTTTTGATTTAAAGTTTGTATAGTTAGAGGACGATTTATAACAATACGCGATGATGTCATGGGTGGCTCCTCTCTTGACAGCACTGGCTGTCGACCAGCAATTTCAATACCGGTACATTGCGGCTTTTTGGATTACCGAGTTGCTTTCGAATTTCTGGGCACGTACATACGACTTTTGACGCCAATAAAACGACCATAGAACTGTACTGCGGCAATGGCGCAATGAGATTCTAGCGTTTGGGTGTAAGTGTATGCACACGCGGCAAGTAGCCAATGCTTCGAACCTTTTTTACTGAAAGAAGTGGACACGTCATTTAATACCTTTTTTAACGAGTACGAGAGAATTCCACTGGTCGATGACGTAGAAAAATTACTTAATTGGTACCCCATCAAATCGTGACTTTTAAAAAAATCAGAGAAACAAATCATATAATGTAAGAGATATAACCCACGGTAATAATGGAGCTGGTTACATAAGTGTGTGATTTAATGGCACGACTTTGATCACGTGATGTGTACAGAGCATTGTGGTGGCAAAAGCTACAGGAAGACCCTCTATCAGCACAATGAAAGAACTCTCGAGACAAGAGAACTATCTCTATTCGCTAGCAAACACCTTTCGCGCGCAGCCGTGGATTGTAAATCTAAAAGAGCACAGACGTACCTGCTTAATAGCGGTACGTCTCTGGTTTGAACGGGCCCATGGGGTTGACACCAATGTACTCGGCTTGCTCATTGGAAAGCACCGTGAGCTGCGCTCCCAAATTGTCCAAATGCAAACGAGCGACCTTCTCATCAAGCTCCTTAGGTAGCACGTACACCTTTCCGGTGGCGTACTTGCCCGTTTCACGCTCCTTCCACAGCTCAATCTGCGCAAGCGTCTGGTTCGTGAACGAGTTCGACATGACAAACGACGGGTGGCCAGTCGCACAGCCCAAGTTGAGCAAACGACCTTCAGCCAACACAATCACGGCGTGGCCATCGTCAAAGATAAAACGATCAACTTGAGGCTTAATATTTTGACGTTTGGCATGTTTCATCACGCCTGCCATGTCAATTTCATTGTCAAAGTGGCCAATGTTGCCAACAATTGCATTGTTTTTCATCTTCATCATGTCCGTGGCCATGATAATGTCCTTGTTTCCTGTCGTGGTGATGAAAATATCCGCCTGGGCCACCACAGTCTCGAGCCGTACGACCTGGAAGCCTTCCATGCAAGCTTGAAGCGCACAGATTGGGTCGACTTCCGTCACGTAGACAATTGAACCCGCAGCCTTCATGGCCTGTGCCGAACCTTTGCCCACGTCTCCAAAGCCACAGATTACCACGCGCTTGCCGGCAAGCATCACGTCCGTTGCACGCATGATACCATCAGGTAACGAGTGTCGGCAGCCATACAAGTTGTCAAATTTTGACTTGGTGACCGAATCGTTTACGTTTATAGCCGGGAACAAGAGCGTTCCAGTCTTCTCCATCTGGTACAGACGATGAACTCCCGTAGTCGTCTCTTCCGATACGCCCTTGCAACGCTGAGCAATCTGTGTCCACTTCTTTGGGTTGGTCTTGAGCGTCCGCGCAATAATCGAAAGCACGCACTTCATTTCAGCATTGTCGGTCGAATTCGGATCCGGGATCGCGCCGTTGGCAGCAAATGCTTTCTCGGCTTTAAAGCCTTCGTGGATCAATAGCGTCATGTCACCTCCATCGTCGACAATGAGGTCAGGGCCGTCGCCTTTGCCGTCGTCCGAGGGCCACGTAATGGCATTCAACGTGCACTCCCAGTACTCCTCGAGGGTCTCGCCCTTCCACGCAAAGACGGCCGCCGAGCCGTCACGCGCAATGGCTGCGGCGGCGTGATCCTGCGTCGAGAAAATGTTGCATGAACACCATCGAATGTCGCCACCCAACGCCTTGAGGGTCTCAATAAGCACTGCGGTCTGGATCGTCATGTGCAACGAGCCAGCAACGCGCGCGTTTTGAAGAGGCTGCTGCGGGCCAAATTCCGTACGGCTTTGCATGAGACCAGGCATCTCGATCTCGGCGATTTCGATTTCTTTGCGGCCAAAATCCGCGAGCGAAATGTCCGCGACGCGGTAGTCTCCGAGAGAAGCCATTGCGGAATGGAAACGAGAAGGGAAAGGAAGTGGCGGCTTGGGTTTCGAGTGAAATCCAAAGTGAGCCCCTGGATTTGGGGAGCGCTACGCCATTCGTTATGTAAATTGCTAAAATATATAATCTTTGACAGGATCCGTGGATATATAGACAATTTGGAATCCACGCTCTGTTCTTATACAGAATTTTGCAACTCGTAAACCTTAAGTCCATGACGAGTGTGCACGACGTCTTGATGCGACGTGGAAAACGTAGTGAAAGTCAGTTGGCGACGAAACGCACCCGTAGCAGCAAAGCTTTACGGAAAGAAAATGTTTCTGGCAAGAAGTCGAGGACTGCAATACTGTCGTGGCTTTCTCCCACCGCCCACAGTAGAATTGCGAGGCCTGCCATCACGCCAGATCTGAAAGCTACAGCTCGTGTCAAGGAGTTTGTATCTTCGAGCAAAGCTCTTCCTTCAAAGCAGCTATACATCGATGTGGGTCAACACAGCTTCGGTAAACACGTTTCGTGTACCAAGTGTGGACTTTTGTACACGGCTGGCGAAGAAGAGGACGAGATTGACCACGCCAAGTTTTGTAAACGTATGCAGCGAGGCGTCACGTTCTCAAAATGGAAGACAGAGCGCGTTTTAAAGCGATTTAATGACCCAGAAGCTCGCATTTTAGAAATTCGTGGCGATGATCCCATTTCCCATGTTAAGAAGCTCCTTGACGTCAAACAAGTGCTTGACGACGCGTTGGGTTTCGTCGAGGAGAAGGCGTTTTTGCAACGCAGCCACTTTGTATATATTCAGGACCATCAAGTCGTTGGATGTGTCACTACCGAGCGCATTACAAAAGCTTGCACGCTGGATACAAGCGCTTCTTACGCGGTCGTACGGACCGATCTGGATCAAGAGAGCTCCTTCCGCGCGTCTGCCAATTCTAAAGCTGCACTAATTGGCATTTGCCAACTCTGGGTGCACCCTTTGTATCGCAGAAAACACGTGGCGACGCAATTAGTAAATGTCGTGCGTGAAAAGTCAATCTATGGCATGTATGTTGCCAAAAATCTTGTTGCATTTGCCCAGCCGACACGATTTGGGGTGCAATTTGCCCAAAACTACATCAAGCCGCACGAGGTGCTAATTTACTAAATTACTTGGGGCTTTAAATACTCTATGTACAATTAATTGGGCTCTTTAATCAGCAATTTGAGCCCATTTAAGGCAAAATAGGAGCTAAATTATCATTCCCCGTCACTTGGGTCATGTCAATTACCCACGGCACACCCGCGGAAAGCCTCGAATGCATGGCGACAATGGATGACATTACAATAGACGATGGCAACTACTGTGAGTTCCAGACGTCTCCTAGCGGCTTATGGCATCCTGCGCTTTTCTGCGCAGACGTCGTTGAGCAGCTACTAACGACGCAATTTCACACATACATGAAAAAGGTCCAAGAGGCGGACTGCAAAGCTGAGCTACGCCGCCTCGTGGCCAAGGGTCCTCCCATCTGGCTGGAAGACAAACACGCATTGCCTGTGCCCGAGGAAGATTCCCACATCATTCAGGTGTGGTTCGCAAAGAAGAACGTCGAACGGAGCGCCAAGCTCGATGGAGCTCTTGAAGGCAGCGCGCGCGACTCGTTATGGATCGAACTACGACAGCTCTTGCATGCCATGGACGACGACAAGGAAGTTAATTAATTTTATTATTATCGTCACTTTTGTATTTGCATGTAGATTTTCCACTCTTTAAATAAAAACATTTTGCACACCCACCCCCATTTCGAATTTTTTCTCGCACCTATTGCAAAGAAAGCGACATTGGCAACTTGAAAGCGGCTTGCGACTGCCCATTATGGCTACTCATGGACAGCACACTAGCTAAGCTGTGACTGCTGCTCATGTGAAGCAAATAGCTCTGCAGCAATCGCTGGTAGTACTCGTCACCAAGCATCGGCAACGCCTCGACCGACTTCTTCACCAACGTCGATTCCCGGGGTAACCAAAAGCTACTCGGCGTCGGTAAACACGATAACCCACGGGGTACGCCCATCTGATTCCCGCTCTCTGGCAACCGTACCCTCGAATGATAAAAACTCGGATTATGAGCCAATAGACTGTGGCCGGAAGGGTACCTCCCAAGCTGAAGCGGCAGCGTCGACGTCGGCGCTAAATCCGCCGACGTGTACGATCTTAACGACGCATTTGAAGAGCCCTCCGACGCACTATCTCGACGCTGGTGCTGATAGTGCGCGAGAACTTCTAATATCGGCATCTCGACACACTCGTCGAGTGGCAATCGTGGCTTGTTTTCGCGTGTTTTTGCACGCGCGTCGAGACTTAAACGATGGTGCTGGTACTTCTCCGAGTCTCGCGACGATAGCGCTGAGATCGACGATAAATCCGCGCTGTCACGTTCGATAAAGGCCATCGCGGACCCATCAGTTGTAGACGACGTTGCGAGCGTTGAACGAAGGCCTGGAGGCGTGCGTTTGCGCTTCTTGGCAAGACGTTGCAACAATCGCGCGTGTATGAGCGCACTTGTGGGCAACGCTGTACCCACGCACGCGAGGCAAAACGTCTCAATACAAGGCCCTGATAAAACAGTTGCCGATGCGTGCGAATGGGCACAAAAAATGGGCCGTTGGACCCGACATACCCGGCAACAAAGTTGCCAACACCCGCGACAAGACCGTGGTGCGTCCCAGAAAAAAAGGGCGCGGGCACAGATGCCACAGCGTCCTTGAGACTTTGAGGATTCATGAATGGCATTATTTTGTTTCGTACTGGGCCTTAGAATAAGTCGCGACAGATTCTTGGCCTGCCCGCTTTGTACCGCATTGGACATTGAAAGTAGCCACTCTGCGATACATTGATCACTTTTACGTTGCATTAAATGGCCTTTGGGGTTAAAGTGGCCGTATGCAAACATCGTGACGCGGTCGTCCCCGACGCGTTTAAACACAATCGCAAGTGATAGAAAGCCACGTACAAATGGACGAGTTGCCTTTGACGTACCGTACGTGGTGACGGCAACTTCCTCTATTAACTCATCAATTGAATGCCAGACCAAAACGCCTACGTCATCGCCCATTTCGTCCTGAACAATAGCCATTTTCTTAAAACACACAAATTCGCGAGGTCGACAAAATAGAAGGCCCCTCACTTTCACGGCCATGGATACAATCCCTGCAAATTGATACGGCTTGGTCTCCGACTGGCTCTTTTCAACTTGCAACACACGTGCGTTTAAAGCCAATGGACTCAGCAGTTTCTGTAGAATCTGAGCTGTACGCGTCGAGTCAGCGTAGAGGCCATTCATGACGTCATCAAAGGCCCCGTGGAGCGTTCCAATCGCCTGAACTGTGGACGTTTGGGCTTGCCGCGTCTTGTGACGGTAGACACAAATGTCGCGGCGTTCGCGAAGCAATTTCCAGTGCTCCAAATCGCTTTCACGCGGCCACGAGCGCGCTTGATGAGCTTGAAATCGAAGCATTGTTGTCGCTAGACGCTGGTCGCATTGCTGGTGGTAGCATCGGAGACGTGCAGCTGGAACGTCGGTGAGCGAGAACTCGCGTGGGACGGCTACAGTGTCTTCGAGTTCGAGCGTAAACCCGGAAACAAGACCCGTGCTGACGGGAGGGTACCCCGTTACTGACATTAATTAAGGCCTTGGTTGTAATTTTAAAACTGCGTTACGTCGTGGACACATTGTAAGGCCAGAGGAAGGAATCGACTTGGGTTTTGTATAATAGACGAGAGTGGCATTGAACACATATCGCAAGTGCGGGCGCACGACCGCTGGAAGGATCTTTTGCAGGGCCTTCTATAGCGGCGAGTCGATTGGTGGAACGGCCTTTAAGGAATTCGAACGAGGGCGCTGTTTTAGAGCACCTACGGTACTTGATATCGTAGTGAATTTACTTGACTTTTTTAATTCAAGCCATTTTCGCGCTTCGAGGGAATGTACCCATGTGTTATATTGTATCGTTGGCATGACAAAGGCAACAATTACAAGGTCTTTGTGGTAGCATTTACACGTGCTTGTAATTAGTTACCTTTAATACGTGCACGCGTGTCCTGTTTTAAATTCATGCGCCCCTGAAAGTGATATCTGTCTCTTTGTCTGGCTTTCTTACCATCCTGTCGCTGGCGCAACTGAAGCGATCAAGGAAGCTGCATCGCACATAGAAAAATGAAATTTATCACACTGTACGAATTCGTTGCGGCAAGAGCCTGAAAAGGATGATTTTTAAGCAGCTGCACCCAGCGGCTTAGGTACAAGGGTGATTTAAGAGTCGTGGGATTTGTTAAGGTCATTGTATCAAAAGTGCATTGACTTTAAGAGACAATAATTAACTTGCTTTACAAGGATAAGAATCGCTTCTTAGAATTACCTCGATTCAATTGACAATTTACGTTACGCATTACTTTAAGTGCAAGTTGAAATGGTTTCATTTTGAGTTGCAAACAACAACGGACGCTGATACCGAATATTTTTTATCGTTTGGAATCGTTAATGCGCTTAAAGTCTGTTTTTGCTCGTATCTGGAGTTTGCATAAGCAGCGATAGCCACCGTACTATCTCGGACCATCTGTCTCTGGATGATCAGAAGTTGACATAGTCAGCCGTGTTCCGAGAGATCGGAACACGTTATAATATATATGCGCTTGTAATTTATTGGATCATACGTAGGTTGTGATTCAAACATCGCGGTCTCTATCTTAGAGCGGTTGCTCGTTTTATACTTGTTGTCCTAAAGAGGGATATTATTTCTACAAATAATATCGTCATTACTACCACACATGGTAAATGTTGTAGCAGTAGCGTGATAGCACTGTCCATTGGTTGATAAGTATTTTGTCGATGTAACGGGGTGCATTGTTACGTAAATGCTATTTAAGAGGAATAACTATTATTACTTTCTAAGAAAGGAAATAAGTAAAGAAGTACAAAATTATTATCTTCTTATATAATTTGACTCAATAGTTCCAGTATTACCAAATTTGGTAATATTGACGAAATTAGACATCAATTCTATTAATTGGTTGATTTAAGTTTGAATTACCTCCGCCAATCGTCACAAGACACGAAAATGCGGTGCGCAAGTAGGCGCCATACATTGTTAGCTATTAACATATTTGAGTCAGTAGTAGATAGAAGATCGTTACTTAAGAACTTATCATATTAATTCCGTTTTACTTTTCTTTTTTGAAGCCTTAGAATTTACGTTTAGTAGCTACTTCTTAGCTACTTAGAACCTTCCTCTGCACTCGTGTGCGTGAAGTAGTTGAGGCGCTCCACTTTCGCTGTAATCACTGCAGGTTGACTTGTACTGTAATCATTAGTAGCAAAGAGAATGAGAGAGTAGCATTTGCATGCTGCTAGCGGACCGACGCTTTCGCGTCAACCCGAAAGCTTAAAGATAGAAATCTATAGCTTTAAGGCAGTCGAAGGCGACTCCCTTTTGAGATGGTTCGTCGAACCAGACGACGCCATTCAAGCTCGCCGCATCAATGATGGTGCGACGAAAGTGTAATTTGACATGTCCAACTTAGCCGAACGTGCCAAATCTTGCTCAAGCTTCACGACCCATTTTTTTGGGTTGTATGAGGTCTTAAGGACCCGGCTCTGGCAAACGTTTGAACCGCCAGTACCAAATTCAGGGCTTGGGTCGAGCTCTGAAATTTGAAGCAGGGCAAGCGTGACCTTCACGCTTATGCCTAGCATAGACGATACCTGGTCAGTTGTATCGTGAGTTATCCAATTGATGAACAGACACGGGTGACTGCGTTTATTAAAGGTGTTGCAGACGATCCTGTTAAGACTTACCTGTTCCGCCTTGAACTAAAGTCGCTCGACCAAGCGATCTCTATAGCCGAACAGGAGGACTTCAGTTTGAGACAGGCTTTCGTCCACTCTGGAGCCTATTGTCCGCATAGACGACAAGAAAACGGGGGTCCCGAACCAATTGACCTCTGTTATATTATGAGCGAGAAACCTCGCTCTTTAAGTCAGAAGCGTTGGCAAAAATACAACGTTGTCAAAAGACGAGCCACTACGCATATAAGTGTCGTGCTCCACGCCCAGCGCAAAGAAACACTGAGCGAAACGATCTACCTCCCGCTAGGAAAAGCGGAGGACGCGGATCCGACGCTCTTGCGACATCGCAACGGTAAAGTGGGCCGTAAGAAAACATTCGGGGTCAGTAGGTGCGGAGCGCCTCACAGATCTACCAACGTCAAGAAAGTTGCGTCAACACAGTCAGTGTGTGCTACTGCCCCTGGTGACGAGGTTACCATCTCACCTTGCAAATTAAAGTGAACGAGAATTTGTCACTTCGTTCCCTAGTTGATTTTTGGGCGTCAGACAACTTTATCTGACGCCAATCGCTAGAAGATCCTAGAGTCAAATTTCTATAGTGCGAATCCCTCTAACGAAGCATCTGTAACAGTAAAGAAATTGGTTGTTAGTATCCAATGCACGTTTAAGTGCAAATAGTACTTTGATGATATCATCGTACTAGATTTGGATGACATATTTGATGTCATCCTACAATATTTTAAAGTTTTAATCGATGACTTGGGATCTCGAGGCGTACCAGTGTGATGTGAACAATTTAAGTGAGATTTAAATTTTGCATATCAGGTATTAGCTGACTAGTGCTTGGCAAATGTGAAATTCGGACCCACGCCCTTTCAGACCACAGCCTAAAACTGGCGCCAAGGATTACTATGGCTCAGAAAGTACGAGTCAAGCATAAACTGGCAGCATCAAGCCGTGACGATGTCTGCTTCTCGTTTATCAGATGGCTATCTGATGAGCTTCTTGGAGCGTCCACAAGCGTGTGGAGTCCTACGAGTGACTTACTTGTGGTTTGGTCGTTTGCACGACTGCACAAGACCGCAGATTGACCACCCATCACATAGTGGAGTTAGGTTCCGACCGCCGTGCAATAGCATAGGCAACGTTAAAGGTCAACCATGTGAAGTGGGCTTAGTTACTGACGGCTGTAGACACCATCGAAGTTCAACCACTTACATGACCTTAGTTACCCGAAACAAGGATGCTTGGATAGAAATCAACGTGCAAGAAACTTTAAAACGCCTGTTTATAAGAGACAGTGCGAAAGTTCTACATCGATTGGAGAGTCGAATGTAGAGGATCTCGCTGTGGTTGCGCAGCCACACCTTAAGGCAGTTGCGGGAATAATAAGTCCCCGAGGGAGTGAGGGAAAAGTCAGCAGAAACCTATTGGTTAAATTTCCTGGAAGAAACCGAGTCGCAAAAACGTCTTGGTTAACAACGGATCAAGTTTAGAAGGTAATACGCTTGATCTTGTATCGTTTCCGAAGTTAACTTTGCAGAAAAACTAAGTGCCAACGCTAGAACGAAACGGTTCTTGCATGTCTGCATATGGCAAAGTCAAGTAGATCTGCGTACTCGTCACCGGCCGCTATTCGGTCGACAATATAGTACTTCCTGAGAACGAACGGTTCTCAGTAGCTAATAGATGGATGAAAGTGTCGTTAATGAGAAGACTCGGATTGAGCAAATTAATCTCAACCTTGTGAATCGCGAAAGCAATCCATTTGATTTACGTTAACGCTATGAGCTTGAAGATGGGCTTACGGTCGAGATTGCAAACCGGAAAGTAAGTTATATTTTGAGTTTAACTTTATCCTACTTAACTTTATCCTACCGTTAATTATTTCCTATCGTTTGCTGCGCCCCCTTTCCCAGATATGTGGACTACCATAAAATGGGGGACGTCACTGTCTGGCGGTACAGTGCTGGTGAACCCCAAACACCAGTTCCCGAAGGTTTTACTTTTTGTCGTTACCGGGTATCGAACCGGTGACCAGTGGGTCGCACCGCCATGCCTTACCCGACTGAGCCACAACACACGATATTTTCCACACTCAACTTTTCCGTATTATTCTTGTCATTCGATCCCGTATACACGCATATGCATAAAGTGCAACACTTTCGATGAATGCACTCAATCTTCAGCACTCTTCCTTGATGTGCGCCCGAAGTGATGCCCTTATGCTGCCATGCCGAGTCCCATGATAAACTTGGTATGCTTGTCTCTTGGAAGCGCCTTGGTCAATCCGTCCGCGATCATTTCTTCCGTCGGCTTGCACTCCAGCGCAATCACCTCACTTGCCACCTTCTCTCGCAAGAAATGAAACTTAATGTCGATGTGCTTCGTGCGTGAATGGTAGACAGGATTTTTGGCAAGAGCAATACATCCTTGATTGTCTTGAAAAATCGTCGTCGCCGTATCCGTCTTATACTGCAAGTCCTTCATCAAATTTCGAAGCCAGACTGCCTCTTGAGTTGCGCTATACAGACTCATGTACTCTGCTTCTGTGCTTGATGTCGCGACGGTTGGCTGTCGCTTGGAATTCCATGAGATCGTGCCGCCGTTAAGGAAGAACACGTATCCTGTCGTTGATCGCCGCGTGTCTAAGTCGCCTGCCCAGTTTGCGTCTGCAAATCCAATAAGCTCTCCCTTGTTAACGCCGCTAAACACAATGCCAATATCTTTAGTCGTCTTCAAGTACTTGAGAATTCGCTTGGCTGCTACCCAGTGTGACTTCCCGTAGCGCTTACAGAACTTGGCAACTTCGCCAACCGCATGCGCGATGTCTGGTCGTGTACAAGTCGCTATGTACATTAATGCACCCACCAGTTCGCGATACGGAAATCTCGGTACAAATGCTTCCTCTTCAGGCATCTTCACCAGTTTCGAGTTGTTGTCCGCTGGTGTGTGCACGTCCTTACAATTCTCAATTCCATACTTTTCCGAGAGTCGGATGATGTATGCCTTCTGGTTCATCTTGATCAAGTGTTCATCGCGCTTGCGGTGAATCTCGATTCCTAAGCAGTACTTGAGATCCCCAAGCTCTTTGATGCTGAACTCTTGCTTAAGCGCACTCTTAATGTCCGCAATGTGCTCCTTAGT
>NC_090627.1:895316-961045 GCF_004359215.1 Bremia lactucae
ATGCTTGTCTCTTGGAAGCGCCTTGGTCAATCCGTCCGCGATCATTTCTTCCGTCGGCTTGTACTCCAGCGCAATCACCTCACTTGCCACCTTCTCTCGCAAGAAATGAAACTTAATGTCGATGTGCTTCGTGCGCGAATGGTAGACAGGATTTTTGGCAAGCGCAATACATCCTTGATTGTCTTGAAAAATCGTCGTCGCCGTATCCGTCTTGTACTCCAAGTCCTTTATCAAATTTCGAAGCCAGACTGCCTCTTGAGTTGCGCTATACAGACTCATGTACTCTGCTTCCGTGCTTGATGTCGCAACGGTTGGCTGTCGCTTGGAATTCCATGAGATCGTGCCGCCGTTCAGGAAGAACACGTATCCTGTCGTTGAACGCCGCGTGTCTAAGTCGCCTGCCCAGTTTGCGTCTGCAAATCCAATAAGCGCTCCCTTTATTACGCCGCTAAATACAATGCTGATATCTTAAGTTGTCTTCAAGTATTTGAGTATTCGCTTGGCTGCTACCCAGTGTGACTTCCCGTAGCGCTTACAGAACTTGGCAACTTCGCCAACCGCATGCGCGATGTCTGGTCGTGTACAAGTCGCTATGTACATTAATGCACCCACCAGTTCGCGATACGGAAATCTCGGTACAAATGCTTCCTCTTCAGGCATCTTCACCAGTTTCGAGTTGTTGTCCGCTGGTGTGTGCACGTCCTTACAATTCTCAATTCCATACTTTTCCGAGAGTCGGATGATGTATGCCTTCTGGTTCATCTTGATCAAGTGTTCATCGCGCTTGCGGTGAATCTCGATTCCTAAGCAGTACTTGAGATCCCTAAGCTCTTTGATGCTGAACTCTTGCTTAAGCGCACTCTTAATGTCCGCAATGTGCTCCTTAGTTTTGCCGAACAGCATTAGGTCGTCCACGTAGATTACAATGATGCTGTATTCGCCGCTTGACACTCGAATAAACACACACGGATCTGCTGAAGTGCTTTTGAATCCTTGGTTCTCCAAATGCTGATTCAGTTTGCTATTCCACGGCCGCGCCGCTTGCTTGGTTCCATACAGTGCTTTCTGCAGCAAACACTTCTTCATCGGATTTTGTTGATCTTCAAAACCGTCGGGTTGGTCCATGTAGATCTCCTCATCAACTTCTCCATACAAGAATGCGGTATCAACGTCGACGTTTTCTGCCTCCAAGTCTTCAGCTGCTGCAATAGCGAACACCGTATTGATTGATTCTTTCCGAGCCACTGGCGCAAAAGTCTCGACGAAGTCGATCCCAGGCCGCTGCGTAAATCCTTTCGCAACTAATCGTGCCTTGAACTTGCCAATATTTCCACTTGGATCGTGCTTGATCCGAAATACCCACTTGCAGCCAACAGCCTTCTTGTTCGGTGGCATGTTCACTAACGCCCATGTGCTATGTTCGTTGAGTGACTGCATCTCACTCTTCATCGCTTCCAGCCACTGCTTCTTGTTCTTACTCTTTAATACTTCTTCGTAGCTTGAAGCTTGTTCTCCATCACAATCTGCAACAAAGCAATAGAACGAGTCTTCTCCTTCAAAATCGTCCAAGTTAAAGTGACCGCGACGTAAGTTGGGAAACTCTTCTTCGTAGCGCACCACACCGCGCTTCTTTCGAATTGGTCGCATCATCCACTCTTCTTCGCCGTCTCTTCCGGGCGTGTTTGATGCTCGAGTGGGAACCTGACCTTGAACACTGGACTCGTTTTGACTACCACGAATCGGATCACGGCAAGCTCGAAGTGGCGGAGTCCGAAGTCTTTCATCATTTGCTGGAACCTCCACACCATTGTCGTTAAGTGTCGACGTCTCCAAATTTTCATCATCATCGATGATGTCGATAATTCGATCGTCTTCCCTTTTCATTCCCTTCGAAATGGGATGTTCAGCAAATGTCACGCTTCTTAAAATCATGATCGAGCCATCATCCGCGTTAAGAAGTCGGTACGCCTTGTGATCCTTTGCGTAACCAAGAAATAACACTTCACGCCCGAATCGTCCAGCTTTTTTCGTTTCTCCTTTGTAACATGCGCGTAGCATTGCGAACCAAACACGCGCATGTGATCGATGCGCGGCTTTCGCTTGAACAACATCTCGTACGGACTTGACTTCTTGTTCGACGAGTTTGGAACCACGTTCCGAATGTCTGCTGCTGTCATTAAAGCTTCGCACCAGTAAGACTTGTCGAGACCGCTGTCCTTAAGCATGTAGCGCGTCATCTCTACCAGAGTTCGATTCATGCGCTCTGCCATACCGTTCTGTTCAGGATTGAAAACGTGTACTCTTGCTTGATGGACTTCTCTTTGCAGAAGTTGTTCATTGCCGTGTTCCGGTACTCACCACCGTTGTCACTTCGAATGACCTTGATTTTAGTCCCAGACGCTATCTTGATCTCCCGGTAAAATCTTGTGAACGCGCTCATGACTTCACTCTTCTTCCGCAACGGATAAACCGTCACGTACCGGCTCTTCATCATGGTGAAACTCACAATGTACTTAAAACCGGATCTTGAAGCTGGAGTGATTGGTTCAAGCACGTCGGAGCATACGATACCGTCAAAACGTGCACTCTCCCTGAGTCCTTTGTCTTCCTCGCTTGACTTGAATGACTTGCGTACTTGCTTGGACGTTGGGCATACGTCACACACGATGTCGGTCTTCATTTCCGCGGCTTTGATCCTTCCGTCCTTGATCATATCATTAATCGTCCCGTACGATGCGTGACCCAGTCTTCTGTGCCATAGCTCGCTCTCGTACGCGGCTACGTGACACTCCGCACCAGCCTCAACGTTGAGGTACATCAGGAAGCCCTGCTTCCTTCCAGTGGCAACTGGTGTCCCGCCCCGCTTCACGACGCACTCGTTGCGCGTGATCTCTACTGTCATGCCTCGCGCTGATGCAGCCGTAAGTGAAAATAAATTCTTTGACAGATCTTCGACATGGAGAGTGTTCTCGAGGCGAGCGTCGATCCAATCATGTCCGGTCCAAACGCGCAGCTTCACCGTTCCGTGACCGATGACCTTGAGCTTCACATTACTCTTCGCGCTTGATATACTGCGCGCCTGGTACACTTCCTCATACTCCACAAAAGCTTTCCGGTCCTTGCACATGTGTGCAGATGCGCCACTGTCCATAACCCAGCAGTCGCTGACGGACCCTTCGCTTGCATTAAATGCGACGTTGGAGTGTTCGTGTCCTCCTTCTCGTGTTTCTCTTGGTCAACGACTTGAACGGCAATCCCTAGCATAGTGGCCGACCTTGCCACAGTTAAAACACGCTCCTGAAGGTTTCTTAGCACGCCGTTCTTGCTGCTTCTGGGGGTGCTGCTTGCTGTTTCTCTTACTTGTGTAAAGAGCCGTTGCTTCGTCTACACGTGCCGTGTCCTTGTGCCGCACTTCCTCAGCAATCAACTTGCTCACGAGGTCGCTGAAATTAAAACTTGACACCGACATGCGAAACGCCTGCACTAAGCTCTCGTAGCTTGCAGGCAGACTCCTCAGCATCACTGCACATACGTCCTCTTCACTTGGCCCGCAGTTGGCGCTATTCATCTTCATGACTAGGTCTTCAAGCTCTGTCACGTGACCACTGATGCTTGAAGCTGTATACTTAAATGACGCAAACTTCTCCTTAAGCCAAAGTCGATTCGCCATGTCTTGTGTGCGATGAAACTTCGCCAGCCTTTCCCACGCCTCTCTCGCCGTCGTCGCGTCGATAATGTGCATCAACTGCGCGTCACTCAGATTCAGCGCGATCGCAGCGTGCGCTTGCTGCTCCTTTACTGCATCCGGAGCGTCTACACCGGAGACAGCTCCCCACAACCCCTTGGACATGAGGTACATCTTCATCTTGTAGCTCCATAGCACGTAGTTTGAGCCGTCAAAAGGCTCAATCTTAAAACCGGAGTCGTTGCTTGGGCTCATAACCTTTTGATTTACGTTAACGCTATGAGCTTGAAGATAAGCTTACGGTCGAGATTGCAAACCGGAAAGTAAGTTTTATTTTGAGTTTAACTTTATCCTACCGTTAACTTTATCCTACCGTTAATTATTTCTTATCGTTTGCTGCGCCCCCTTTCCCAGATATGTGGACTACCATAAAATGGGGGACGTCACTGTCTGGCGGTACAGTGCTGGTGAACCCCAAACACCAGTTCCCGAAGGTTTTACTTTTTGTCGTTACCGGGTATCGAACCGGTGACCAGTGGGTCGCACCGCCATGCCTTACCCGACAGAGCCACAACACACGATATTTTCCACACTCAACTTCTCCGTATTATTCTTGTCATTCGATCCCGTATACACGCATATGCATACAGCGCAACACTTTCGATGAATACATCGATCTTCAACAAATCCTTCGTTTAAGAGTTTAATCAAATTCAAATATTCCAGGTACCGTGCGTATTGCAAAAGGATAAATGCACTCGACACGAAACCGACCCGATACCTAACTCGAAAAATTGTTTCATGAAGCAGTGGCCACTGCCTCGTGAACAACTATTAGCGATCGACAAGTTCTTTGCCAATCACGTTTTAGCAGCTGATTTTGTGAAGGAGTCAATTCCACCACATAGCTTACGGAACTTCTGTATACGTAAAGCAACAGGACCGTGGCAGATTATGCATGCGTTCAATAAATTGAACGCTGCAATCGCCGATACCACGAAAAGATGTTATTACTGAAAGTATGTCAAAAAGTACTACTTTTCGTCAACGGATCTGATGGATAAATTGTATCAGATCCTTATGTGTCAACAGGATATCTTGTTCACAGCAGTAAGCACCTCAATCGGAATGCTATAGGAGTGACTAGTTATATGACAGGGACTTAGTAATGCCCTTGTGACTTTTAACAGATGTGTAACCAACCTGTTCTGATCGGTGCGGAATTTCGCATCGAGTTACTCTGATGACGTCTTCGTACTTAGTAGAGCCATGAACGAAAAGTCGGATGCTGAATTACATCGTTCCCACATCCGAAAGGTTCTTACACTTATGCAGAAGCATAAGTTGTATTCAAATCCCAAAAAGTTTCTATTCGCTGCAAGCGAAATACCACTTCTTGGGTTCGTCTTGTATAAACACGGTGTACGTCATGATCCGGAAAATATCAAGGCAATCACCGACTGGCCTGTGCCAGTCGATGTAAAGGGACTTCAAAAGTTTCTCGGCTTGGCCGAGGTTCCTACATAAGTATTGTTAAATAAATTTATAAAGTAGTCATGAAACGCTGATTGTCAGCATTGCTTTGAGGGTATCAAGCAAAGCGTGATGCAATCGCCAATCCTGGCGAATCGCTGACCAAGATAGACCATTCGTGTGGTCTGTCATGCAATCGGCTGTGCATCAATGCAATATGACATAGACGACGCAGAGCGCGTCGTCAGCTATTATTCGCGTCAGCTTCAACCAGTTACCCAGTGCATGCGAAATGCACTGGCTAAGTTTAGGGTTTAAATCATGGGAGATAGACTGTTCATTGTTAATACGGGCCATGCGTCTTTATTTACGGCGCCGTTAACAGTCCGCACCTCTCGCAACGAATGGCGAGATGGTTGCCTTTCTTCGCGAAGTACAATTTCTACGTGAAATGTAAACCAGGACGACTTAATGTCGTCGCTGGGCCGCTTTCGCGCCGGTCTGGTTCGAGCCGGCTGCGCCAACCAGCAGTGCGGATAAGCCACTGTTGCAACAATAAGTTTTCCGTCGTCAAAAATCCTTGACGACGTGAAGAGAGCCTATTTATAAGACACGGCTCTCAAAGGAAATATATGTTACCTCAAATATCCATTACCACAACCCCTAAAGGAATTGTCAAGATTGTCTCGATCTTCATCATATAAATACACAACGCGCAATCGCCTACTAAATTGTACTTGCTGGCGACACACCTCGTATCGTTATTCTCACTCATTAAAATGCGATTGCGCATCATGCTGAAGTATCACGATGTACCAATAAGTGGGTGTCGTGGACGTGAGAAGACTTACCTCACAGTAAGTCGCAGCTTTTATTTGCCACGCCAGAACGAGTTGGTGCGCAAGTACATTGGCCTGCGAGTTTTTTTCAACGGGAGAAGCCTGTCTTTCATCCCGTGTGCCGTCACAACATGTGCCTGTTTCGGCAGAATGTTGGCAGTCCGTATTAATGGACCTCGTGTGCGTATTTCACGAATAGGGTCAAAAATAAATATGTTCTTGTGTTCGTAAATCGTTTTGGCAAGATGGGCCAGAGTCGAACACAGCCAAAATGTGCTTGTGTCTTTACCGACACGACCTTTCGACTCCATTTATCACCCCGTGAACTGGTTTCGGATCGTGATCCCCGATTGACAGCGGTTTCATCAATTCGGGTTCGTTCAATTGAAACACGATTAAAGATGTCAACATCTGAACATTTTAAAACAGATGGTCAGACAGAACGTGCAAACATCTCCTTGAAGGGGTACTTCGCTGATACGTCCACTCTTTTACGAGTTAAAGTAAAATCTTGCGGATGGTAAGTTTGCCATCTACAATTTCGGTGCATACATCAACAAAGCATTTCACCGTCATTCGTTAATGGCTTACGCCATCGACGCAAACTAACCTTGCTAGAGTTTAACTCTAGCTCAAGGGGGGGGGGGGTCGCTCGAGCAAAAACCGATCTAAAGCACACATTGACTTACCTGTACAAGGTGAAAGTACCGATGTTGATATAGGTAACATCAAGAAGACGAACTCACCAATAACAAGAGATTAGTGCTCACTTTCATTGAAACGATGCTGATATATTCAGCATCGACAATGTTAATACCACTGAGAGCAATGACTGTCTCACCGAGTGTGAAAATTATACCTTCGCAGTGCGCAACATGTAACGGGGTGTATCGTTACATAAAAAATAAACTTAAAGGTTGTTAATTAATATATTATTAGAAGATAGATAATATTTTAAAGAATATTGCCGTACATAGTAATATTTGGAAAGCTTATCCATTGGTAGATATAGGCCATTATATTTACTTACATGTTTTGTATTAGTTTATAGTTAAGTCTGTATTAAATAGATAGGAACAGAAGAACTTAATTATATACAGTTTTACTTTTAACTCACAAGAGTTTTAACGAGAGTTTTCCTCTGCACGTACTAGTGTACGTGAAGTGACGTGATACACCACTAAGGGGGCTATGTCCAGGAGTTGAGAACTCTCGCACTCAAGCAATGCGAAGTGGAGTTGTATTGAAGCAGTACAAGTCGACAGTTCCGAATTACACCTGGAAGCACTTCGTAGTCCGTCCAAGGACCACAGTTCTATCATCCAACATGGACATGTAAGATGATAATGGAAATACGCATCACGTTTCGCGTGATAGCTTCTCCTTTTTAAATGACATAGAAAGTGCGGTCAAACAAATGAGTTCGACCGTAGGGAACGATGCCATCTTGGCCATGCGATCCGGTTTGGACAAAGATGCCCTCCATTCAGCCATCGCCAAGTTCATACAACATGAACTTGACGAGGCGAAGGAGAAGGTAGCTTTGCTTAATCAGCAAGACTCTCAACAGGCAGAACTATTGAGGTTACAACAGGTACAGACTCCTGCACCTGGGATGACACACACGCGTCGTCCCGAAAGCCTAAAGATTGACATCTTTAAGTAAGTATAGGGGAGTCGAAAAAGACTCCCTCGTAAGATGGTTTGTCGAGTTGGACGATGCCATAAGGGCTCGTCACATCGTCGACGAGCAAAAGCAAGTCGCATTTGCTCAGTCAAATTTGGCAGGTCGTGCGAAAACTTAAGCACTAGGCCTTAGTTGCGCGACCCACACGTCTTTGGGTCGCTAGAGGCTTTAAAAGCCCGGCTCAAACAGACGTTTGAACCGCCTAGGGCTGCGTTCAGAGCTCGATCAGAGCTTCCGAAACTCAAGCAAAGCAAGCGTAATATTCACGCTTATGCCCAGCACGTACGACTCTTAGCGAGATGTATCACGAACAACCCAGTTCATGAACACACGTTGATTACGGTGTTTGTACAAGGTCTTTCGGATGGTCCCGTAAAAACCCACCTATTACGCTTGGAGCTGGATATGCTTGAGAAGCAATATCCGTTGCAGATGAGTAGGACTTTAGATTGATACAGGCTCAAGCTAGTTTGTCATCGTATCGTCCTCTAGGACGATACGAGCTTGGAGGTCCAGAACTTATGGACCTCTCTTATCTTGAAAGCGAGAGACCTCGCTTTTCGAACAATAAGCGATTGCTGAAATGCAATTGCTGTCAAAAGTTAGGTCACTACGCTCATGAGCCTCACGCCAGTACCAAGAGGTACTGAACGTAATAATGGACTGACTACCAAAAAGAGCAACGGTCGCGGGTCCGACGTTGTTGCGAAATCGCAACAGCGAGGCGAACCGCCAAAAAAGGTCGGGGTCGGTAGAGGCGCAACGCCCTACTGGTCCAGCAACCTCAACAGAATTTGCAAATTCTTGACGAGAGTTGCTCCAGATACACAATCATTATGTGTCTCTGCAGGTATCCCTCATCACCTGGAAGTAATTAGTGACAAATGATTGTCACTTAGAGCCTAGTGGACTGAGGGGCGTCGAATAACTTATTTCCTCGCCAGTCTCTGGAGGGTTGTAGGCTCAAATTGTTTGCTGGCGACATATGTCCAACAAGGATGACGGTGCGTATAGCGACAGGCGCATCGATAACAGTGATGAAACGCGTGGTGAGATTTCAAAACACGTTAAAAGATTTACAGTATAATGATGATTTCATCGTACTGGATTTGATGACAAATTTGATGTCATCCTAGCTTTACCTTGGCTCAGAAAGTATAAGCCAAGAATCAGCTGGCAGCATCGATCCGTAAAGATGCCTGCCACTTGTTTATCAGAAGACCATCTGACGAATGTATTGGAGCGTCCACAAGCGTGTGGATGTACTACGAGTGAGTATGATGGCCTCACTTAGTGTACGGTCGTTAGTACGACTGCACAAGATCACAATGTGATTACTAATCACACTGTGCAGTCAGATGCCGGCGGCTGTACGAATGCACAAGCAGCTCCGAAGGTCCACCACTCGAATAAGTCGAGTGGATTGAGACATGAATGTCACCTAGCGGGCGATATTTAAGGAAGATACCGGTTTTCAAAGGGACAACACGATGATCCTAGGTCGAGTAGAGAGTCGACCGTAGAGAACTCGACTGTGATAGCGCAATCACATTCGAAAGACGTTGAGGGAATAAGTCCCCACGTACTTGAGGAGAAATCTCCTCAAATAGTTAAGGCTGAAGTGACTAGACTTCAGCATCCCGAGAAATGAATCCCTCGGCGGCCTAAGGATAAATCCCAGGAAGATTCCGAGTAGGGCATCGCGCCGCTACTGACCCCGACCGTTTTTTTGGCGGTCCGTCTCGCTATTGCGAATTCGCAAAAACGTCGGATTCGTGACCGTTGCCCTTTTTGGCAGCGACGGACTCGTGGATCGCGACGTCGCCACCGGAAACGACAAGGTACGCAATCCAATGGCTGAGAGGCGAGGAATCCCTGCCTCTCTAGACAAACATGTCCCGCCTTGGCTCGCTTGTCGATGAACTCATCGATATAATCGACTTGTTCTTTCGGCACCGTGAGGCGGAGTTAAATATGCGCGGCGTTGCTCTCATTGACAAACGCGAAACATTCGTTCCGAGTTGTTAATAAGAAAGTGGTATTAAGGTTGGTAGTGACTTGTTCGCGACTGCAGAGGCACCTTTCGTTCACCGAAGTGATCCAACAGCAGATGCGATGGACCTTGCGACGAAGCAGTGGGAAGCGATTAATCCGATTGGAGTTGGATCCTATGCAACATAGAGCCGCTACATGCGTAATGTGTTCTTGACCAAGTCAACGTGGCATGGCCTCGGTCAGCAGATGGGCTTCGAGACACAAGGTGGCAACACGTTTAGAGGCTTTATACATAAACAATAAAGACCTATATAAAAAGAAAAAGGGGATCTATATTTTATCAATCCCATTGATGATGGTGCGTTAGAATAAAACGCTCTATGTAACGAGGCGCTCCAATACATAAGTTTTAATGAAAATAAAAAAACGATTTAAAAATTGGGGTTCTGTCATAACATTACATTAAGAATCCCAGAACACAAGAATTAATACGAAACGAATTATTCATTTTAATAGCATAAATCATATCTATGACGAGCTGTTAAATCGCTCAACAAGCTCGCATTTTCCCGTGCATTGCCTCGAGAAGGAAGCCGATTGTTACGAATTAGTGCGCAATACGAACGGGGCGATTGTGCTCGGACAGCGAATGGCCGCGTGCGAGGCACATAGCCATGCTGCGGCGGAGTCCGTCCTTAAGACACAAGATGAGCTTAGGCGTGAGCAGGCTCGGAACTAGGCTCTCAATAGGACTGTTGAGGCGCTACGCTTCGTACATTTTCGCCCCGTTTCTTAAGGCTTTTGTAGGCTCACACATATAACTTTCCATCGACATGGGTGGTACAAAAGCACGTTAGGAATGCTAAGGTAGTTCGCCCAACGCTTTGTGGTGTGTATGTTCTGTTTGGAGGCGCACAACCAACGCAACGCAAATTTCAATTGATAACGCTTACAGACGCCTTACCTTGATCTCGCTTGGTCACACTTGCATGTGCCGTGTCAAGCTCCAATTAATTTTGCATTGCCATACATCACGCTGCTACTAGACATTGAATGCCTTGATTAATGACGGATCAAGAGTAGGAGCTTATACGCTTGATCTGTATGCGTCTCGGAAGTTAGCTTCGGAGATACCTTAATTACGAACCCTAGAATCTAAACGGTTCTTAAGAGATCTGCATAGTGGCAGATCTAGCCGATCCACGTACTCTTCACAGACGCCGAATACGTAACCGATATTCCGTCAGCAATTTTTGCAGAGACGAACGGGTTCTCAGCTCATCGATGGACGAAAGTGTCCTCGATGTAAAGACTCGGATTGAGAGATATACTACTCAATCCTGGGATTCACTTAAGACAAATCCTTTATACAAGGATTTTATTGAACCCAGGGATGTATTCCCTGAAGCAGTTCCATGCGAATTGGCAAAGGATAAAGGCACTCGACATGACATCGAGCTCAAACAGGGCTCGAAGTACTGTGTCATGAAACAATGTCCACTTCCTCGTGAACAAGTACTTGCGATCGAGAAATTCTTTACCGATCGAGTAAAAGCGGGCCATGTCAGGGAGTCAACCTCCCCACATAGCTCTCCGACATTCTGTGTGCGAAAAGCCACAGTGGAGTGGCGGATAGCGCATGCATTCAATAAACTGAATGCTGCAACGGTACCAGCTCAAACGCCGATACCTAGAAAGACGTAATCATTGATGGTATGTCTAAGAGTACCATCTTTTCGTCTATGGGTCTGATGGATAGATTTTATCAGATCCTTATGCGTGAACGGGATATCCCGTACACAGCAGTGCGCACTCCCGGTGGAATGCGCTGGGAATGGCTAATGATACCACAGAGGCTTAGTAACGCCCCTGCAACATTCAACAGATGCGTAACGAACCTGTTGAGACCGGTGCGAGGATTTGCACCGAGTTATTTCGACGATGTATTCGTCCACAGCCGGTCTTTAAATGGAAAATCGGACGTGAAAATTCATAAAACTCACGTTCGCCAGGTTCTTACACTTATGCGAAAGCATAAGTTGTACACAAATCTCAAGAAGTGTATATTCGCTGCAAGCGAAATACCCCTTCTTGAGTGCATCGTCGGTAAGCACGGCGTGCCCTGATCCCGAAAAGATTAAGGCAATTACCGACTAGCCAGTTCCAGTCGATGTCAAGGGACTTAGAAAGTTCTCTGGGCTAGCGGCGTACTTGCACAAGTACTCCCGCAATTATGCCGATATGACAGCTCATCTCTCTCGTCTGTTGAAAAAAGACAAGAAATGGTTATGGAACGCTGATTGTCAGCATTCCTTTGAAGGTATCAAGCAAGCTTGATGCGATCGCCCATCTTGACGATTAAAGATCAAAACAGACCATTCCATGTGGTCGATGACGCCAGCGATTTCACAATTGGCTGTGCGTTAATGCAATACGATACAGATGACGCGGAGCGCGTCGTCTATTACCAATCGCGTCAGCTGCAACTAGCTTAACGCAATTACACAATGCATGTAAGGAACGACAAGGAACGCCTTGCTATGAAATATGCACTGGCTATGTTTAGGGTCTATCTGGTGGAAGATAGACCGTTCATCATATATAGGGACCATTCGTCATTACGCACGGCCGCAAACAGCCCACACCTCTCGCAAAGAATGGTAGGTGGCTTTCTTCTTCGCGGTGTATAATTTCTCCGTGGAATTTATACCAGGAAGACTTAATTTTGTCGCTGATGCGTTACCACGCCGACCCGATTTCGAGCTGACTGCGCACTCCAACAGTGAAAACAATCCCACTGTTGCAACACTCATTACAAGTGTTCCGTCATCAACTTTATTTGATGACATAAAGAGACCCTACACCGAAGATAAAGACTTTCTTCGTTTAATAGATCATCTGATGAAACCATTCATTAAACTTCTCAAGATTAGTCGGCTTTATATCGATCGTCATCCGATTGAAACACAACACGCAACGGCTAACTATGCTACACAGCCGTTGCCGGCGACATTCCACATGCCGTCATCTCAACTCACGTTGATTTGCCCTAGCGCATCATGTATGAGTGTCGCGATGCACCAACAAGTGGGCATCGTGGACGCGAGAGAACTTATCTCACAGTAACAGTAAGTCGCGACTTTTACAGGCCCCGCCAGTATCAGTTCGTGCGTAAGTACATTCGTGCTTGCGAGGTATGTCAACGTGAAGCCTAGCCCTTCATCCCGTGCACCTCTCCAACCTCTACCACTTCCGGCAGAGTGTTGGCAGTCCGTATCGATGGACTTCGTCTTCGGATTTCCGAAGACGATGACAAAAATATTTGAATATTCCTCATTTTGCGCTGAATAAAACCTACGAAAAGATGGAAGCTGTCCGCCAGCTACAAAGAAACCACGAAGATGTATGCTAACTCCGCCGTAACCGGTGGATCTCTATCCGAGACCAGTTCACGGGGTAACCCGTGGAGTTTGAATACCGTGTCGATAAAGACACGGGCACAGCCCGGAGCCGTGATCGACTGTGGTACTGCAGCAAGATGTTTCATCTTGCTGATACTGTCTACAAAACAAGAATTCCAGTGATTTTGGCAATCCGTGTTCCGATCTCTCGAAACGCGGCTGACTTACTCATTTTCTGATCATGCAGATACAGATGGTCAGACGGAACGCGTAAATCACGTCCTCGAAGAGTTACTTCTAGGTTACGTTCAATCGTATCCGAATTGGAGCGAGTTTTTACCGATGGTCGAATTCGCCATCATTAATTCGGTGCATGCGTCTACAACGCATACACCGTTCTTCGTGGATGGTGTAAGCCATTCACGTAAACCCACCCAACTCGGTTTATTGTACTTTACAGCCGTAGCCGGCGACACTCACGTGTCATCGTCCCAGCTCACATTGAATTACGCTTGCGCATCATGCATGGTTCGTGACCACAAGAATCTTTTAGGGATTCTTGAAAAGGGTGGTCAGATCCGTTCTCGGAAGAAACCACGTACTAGTGGTACGGGCGGAGCCGATCAACGTAAAACGTAGGATGCGTTCGCATCCTGCGTGGTGATTCTATTGTGTACGCATTGCCTATGCGATGCAGTACACGGAAAGGCCCAATGAACTTCGGTAGTAGTTTACTGCTGCCAACACTAGTGACTACACAATTAGGTAAGTTTACCATAGATAGTAGTACTAGGTCATTAATTTTAAATGAAACAACGCTTGTCTTCCATGTTTGTCTGCATTCCATTTCTGACGGTCCACTGCGTTAGCAATGGAATCCTGTACGAAACGGATTACTGATTCTCGAGCCAGCAGAAATTCCTCTGCTGATTGTCTTTTTCAGAGCGCTTCGTGCGCACTTTCATGAGATTTTTCTCGTCTTCGATGTCGAATGCTTAGACATCGACATCATTCGCATCGTTGGTAACTTCGACGCGTGATGAGCATGAGCCAGAAATGGTTTTGCTCGGGGTGATCCCCCCCCTTAAACTAGAGGATCTCTCATGTTGAATCTGGAGATTCTCATGCCGGTTCCGAGTTGCCTCGAAACTGCGATGAGCCATCAGGAAGAGCGTGATATTTTCGTTCGTACTCCAACATGGAGCACGCACTCTTTGAACGGTCTTCCAACCGTTCGATATGGTGAGCCTGCACCGTCTGCTCCAACAAATGACGCTTACCGCGCTCGTGATCCAGTCCTTCCTCCAAATCATGGAGGAAGCGCTCGAGTTTGTCGATCTTCGACTAGGATCCGACACATAGATCGAATCTAGTTTTCCCTCCTCCATCAAAACCATTGATGAATTCCCACGGTGGTCAACGTTTTCTTGTGGAACGTATCGTAAGCCATTGTGATGTGAAGGGGCAGCGAACGGGTTATCTTGTTCGCTGGCGCGGTTATCCACCTTCGCATGACAGCTGGGAGCCACGTTCCCAGCTGGTTGTTGACGATAAGGGCCTCGTCTGTCAGTATGACGAGACCTATCCGATGGATCAGAAGGTCCATCGGAAAACACGCACCGCTGGGGCCGTAAATTGACTCCAAAACGTCAATCGCATCGAGCATCTCAATAGAGATGTAGGCCCTTTCCCAGAGCGAAAAAGAGAAATAAGCATCCCCTTTCACTCATTTCGCGTTGTCGAAACAACCCGGACAGGGATCACCCCACG
Source organism: Bremia lactucae (assembly GCF_004359215.1). Classification (NCBI taxonomy): domain Eukaryota; phylum Oomycota; class Peronosporomycetes; order Peronosporales; family Peronosporaceae; genus Bremia; species Bremia lactucae. The sequence goes on from NC_090627.1 coordinate 910,167, forward strand.
TGAAGCATGGAATTCCTGCCTCACGATACAACCAATATAGTTTAATCTTGCACTGGTTGGAGTTCATTTTTCAAACGTAACGCGAATCGCGTTAAGTCTTTGAAACCAGGCTTCGCGTCCAATGTCTTTGACATTGCGAATGAACGCGTTCCAGGCTTGAATCAACCAGCTTTTATCTCGCTTGTTGCCAATATACCATCGATGCTTAAGAGAAACATCGAGATAAAAATCCTCCTTAGGGCGAAAGTTCTTCGCGCTGGGATCAAGGCCATGTTGGTTTTTCGCAATAAATAAGGGATATGTATTTTGAGGAGAAGTCTCTCCAGAAAGCTACTGAGTAGCCGTTCGGGCAAAAGCCACGGCTTTTTCTCAGAGGCAAAACGATACATTTTAGTGTCTGCACTCCGCTGAGTGGTAACCACTGAAGAAAGGGTACCACAAGAACTTTCATCACGATGGCTTACGCCGTCGTCATCACCACGCACACGGATGAGTGCGGGTGACGGCACGGGAGACGGTGCTGGCGATGAGGAATCAACTTCATCGTCGGAACCGAACATGCTATAGCGAACGCTATTTGCACGACTATCCGATTGATCCCCCTAATTTGAAGGCTCATAGTCATTCGCCTGACGACGATCAGACGACTGTTCTGCTCTCCCCGAGTCGGCCATTCCGTCCCACTAGCATTTATTGTCGACCACTAAAGAGAGGTCGCACTCACATGGTGACTCACGGCGTGCACCCGCAACAATTAGTGTTGCGGGAGAGATGATAGTATGGCAGACAAATTGTCTGCCGCAAGAGACAATAATGCGTCACCCGCGGCTGCATGTACCGCAGCCGAAGGTTACGCACTATTCGCTGACCGCATGGACCCGTTAACCATGCGATACAATTGAAAATGATGGTTCTGATTAATCAACATCATTTCAATTAAGTGGTTTTATAGTGACCACTCTATTCAATGACAGTCAGAGTGATTGTCATTTAAGGGGGGTGATGTAACGGGGTGTATCGTTACATTAAATTAACACATATAGTTTTTATAAACACATATATTTAAAAGGTAGATAATATTTTGGGAATATTACTTTACATAGTAACACTCGAAAAGCTTATTCATTGGTAGATATAGGACTTTCTATCTACTTGCTCCGTGGTCCAGTTAGCACTAGACGCGCGCAAAGAGAAAGGCAGATAAAACTTTTCTGCAGGTTTTGTATTAGTTTATGATTAAGTTAGTAGAAAATAGATAGAAACAGAAGAACTTAATAATATTGATATAGTTTTTAATTAACCCTCTTTTAAAGCAAGTGTTTGAAAGAGTCTTCCTCTGCACGTACCAGAGTACGTGAAGTGACGTGAGGTTCCACTCGCACTGAAGCAGTGCGAAGTGGACTTGTTCTGAAGTAGTGCAAGCTGATGCAGAGCTTGTAGCGAAAAAAATCTACTGACGATTCCATTCGGACAGCAAGTTTTTCTTTTATATGCCTGCCAGATGACAATAACTTTCTATTTATTTATCATCTTTGTTGGTAACAAGCAACGCTAAGCGATCAATATAAACGCCGCTATCGGGATACCAGAATTTAGTGAATCATTGCGATAGCATAAAAAAGCATTGCACAATGCGAATTTGACATCGACATGCGAGCAATTTCTGTGCGTGGATCGTCGTTCCAATACCTTGGCATAATATGTAGGCGGGTGCTTCTGATTTGGCATCGGATTTTCTCTAAGCGAGCGTTTTAAAGAATTAGGTCAGTACATCTTGGTTTTCATAGAACGTTGAAAACTTAGATGCACTGACCCATAGAGCGTTACAAACTTAGATGTACTGACTCAATTCTCAACACGCTCGTTTAGAAAACCCGATGCCGGTGTACGGTAACAGCCCCGTCGAGCTCATGTTGTATGAACTCGATGTTGCTCGTCTCTCTGTAGAGCGAACAACATGGCGGTAACTGCTGGCAACATGGGCCCATCTAAAACGGGGCAAAGCTGATTGGTCGTTTGCGAAGACTGCCAAACAAACCAACATTAAACATACGCGCCGCGATAACACGCCGCCGAAGCCTTGTGTCACAGTTGCAACGCCGACAGCTACTGCTGCTGCTGTCTCGCTGCTAACTAGACTTAATGACCCAACTCACTTGCACAGTGAGGATGTAGATCCGTCACTCGTTGTTGTCTTTAATTAGTCGACACCGCTGCCATCACAACATAGTAGTGATGAGTTCAGCGAGCTAATGGGGAAGGGTGATGGCGCTATAATGCCCATCCAAAATTCACCCCCCCCCCATTGCTCTCAACATGGAGCCTAACATTGCGAATGCAAACCTGCCTAACGTCAACAAAGCAAATGCCTCGTCGTCTGCGTCAACTACGCAGCGATAATTCATAAGAGCACTCCATAACGGTGCAGTTGCTTCTCGGTTAAGTAAAACCTCAACATATGTCGTTCAGACTATGCACAATAGTAGGTTTGACGCAGAAGAGCCTGGCTTAAAAGCTCAAACGACGGCATGTGATCGTTTCGAGTTGGTGTTACAATTTAGCAATATTGAACGCGGCTATGTTACTGGTGGCATTCCACCTGTGCCACCTCCCTCCGAATCGTCTCGTTCGGATAGAACTAGTGCGTCGCTACTTTGCAACTGAACTATGGATCTTCACGTTGCTCGCTCGCAGGATCGCCAAGGTTACGAAAGGCTTAAACAAATCGGTTGGACATTCTGGAGAAGCTGATGATGAGAGACCCGCGTTACGCAAGCGTTCTCCCTCGCTCTCCGATTCCACATCACGGTGGGAGGAGTTTGTCGGCTGGAAGTCTTTCACCTTTCCCGTCACCCCACCTGATCGACGCTCGACTCACGGTCGGCGTCACCATCGGTCTCCTTAGACGGATGGGTTATGTGATCTCCTGCGGATCAAAATACCGTTCAGACGACCCATGTAAAAGACGGGGTGCGTCTTTATATACGACAGGAGGGTGACTCTCTAATTTAGCTCGCTAACTCCATTTCCAACCGAAAACGGCCCGATGAAATGCGGCGGTAGCACCATCGGGAAATACAGAAACTGCCTTTTATAGTAGAGCAGCCGCAATTAATAAAATTTTCGTCCCACTCTAAAGTACTCATTGTATATGCGACCATATAAGTCCGCATATTGCTCTTGCTTGTCCTGTACGCTTGCCATCTTGTCACGGCCTTTTGTGTGATGGCTAATCGCTCATCCATAAAGCGTTGAGTCTCGCGCACGCTTCTAGCATCAAGCTCACCTATGGAACCGCCGAGAGGTCGGTCATACGACGTAGTTGTCAATTACGAAACGTCGTCATCGTCTGGGGGTACAGGCATTTCTTGCCATTTTTCCGCACTGACACTTCTAGGTGTCGTGATCACAGCTAAGCTGGCAGGATCGTGAGGGCAACTTCTGAAACTGTTTCCCTCCTTCTCAATTGCACCGACAGTAGTGAGAAGTCCTCCCTTACTAAGATTCAGGCTCCGAACAAATGAGACTGGCGTCCGAGGATGGCGCAGTGCGCTTATATAAAATGGTGTCTCACCCGTACTGGCATGGAGACTGTTATTAATTACGAAAATCCACGAAAGGCAATTGTGTGCTCCATTCCTAAGGAATCGCTAGCGTGCGCATTACATCCGCCACGACCCGATTGGCAGTTCGTTTTGGCCATCGTATGGTGATGATCCGTTGTTGACTTGTGGAGCTTGCTACCCAGCCGTTCAAACACATGTCGCAAAAAACCCGACGTAAAACGTGGCTCTCAGTCCGATACTGTGGACTGGGTATCATGTGTAGTCGATACAGGTGATCCAGGAACAAGAGAGCTGTATCCTTGCCTGACATCGTGGTGGTACATTATGCTTAATACACCATTTGCTCAGTCTACAACTAGCCCCGTCCAACCCCTGTGGCCAGGCGGCATGCCAAACATGAAGTCCAGACTGACCGACTTCCAACAGTAATTTGGAATCGGCCGCGGCTCAATTAGGCACTGCTGGACGGTGCAGGCTTTATGCGCTGACGCAATTCACACATAGCTTTTCACAAGGTGACAGCTGATAACCAAAAAAATCTATAACTGACTCACATTGTGACAGCTGATGCCACAACGAATTTCGCTGTAGGTAAATCGATTTAGCTTTGCCTTCAGGGGCGATGGGATGGAGACCGTTTGTCCACCTAAGTCATCCAACAGCAGGTGGCACTGTTTGTCCCGACTGTAGCTCTCATTTATTTCGGAGGTTAAAGAGCTTGTCACGTGGTGAACTTCATGGCTGCCAACGTTGACGACTCAACTTGTGTTTCAGCACGAGACACATTTCCTGGTGTCTTACCTCGAAGTCTGGTGCGCAATAATGCGTCAGCGAAGACATTCAGCTTACCCTGCTTGTATTCAACATTAAGATTAAATTTAGAGAAACATATAAATTATTTTGCTTTTCTAGGCGAGAGGTGTAGTAAGTTTATTGCGGTCCTCAGGGATGCGTGATCAGTATAAACCACAAATGGTTCGGTGGCCAACAGGTGAACTCGAAACTTAACAAGAGCATACTTAATTGAAAATAGCTCCTTGTCATGCACAGGATGATTCAGTTCCGCAGCTTTCAAAAACCGAGATTGAAAAGAGATGACGCGGTCAGCAAAGTCGTCATCCTTCTGTATGAGCACACAGCTGATTGCAAAATTTCTTGCATCGCAAACGACGCTAAAAGTCTTATCCGTGTCTGGCAATGCCCATACCGGTGCCTCAACAAGAGATTGCTTCCCTGATATGAACGCATATACTTGTTCTTTCGACCAAACCCATTCTGCATCCTCGAAGAGGTCAGACAAGGGCTTAGTACGCTCTGCATTATTCTTATGCAAGTAATTAGCGAGCCCTAGGAATTGGCGTAAATCCGTTACGTGTCTTGGGCATGGTCATTTCATTGCAGAGTTTACCTTTTCTGGGTCTGCTTGTACACCTTATGTACCTACGATGCAGCCCAGCAAAGGTATATTGGGGACACCAACGTCGCAATTTTGCAATTTGACGTACATTGGGCGTCCTCTAGAGTCTGCATACAGCGTCTAAAAATGACGCTAATGTGACTTTATTTCGCTAGCCGTCCTCGGCCCTGCTCGAATACGTCGTCAAAGAATTGGGGTGCGTTGTTACGGTGCTGACGCATCACGTGGCCACCCCTCGGTTGAATGTCGCTGGTGTGCTTTTAAAACCGTTGGTGCATCACAAGCCACTGCCACAGCATACCGCTGGGGCGCTACATCGGACTACTTGATAGTAATCATCTCTTAAATCCAAAGCGGAAAAGTTAGTTAACCTTGCCATGAAGTTAAACAGGACACCATTCCACGGGATTGGCGTTTACGCCGGTATGGTAGCCGCGTTCAGCTGATTGTAAGCGTGAACCAAGCGTCATCCACCTTTGGCCTTACGCACACAGAAGAACGGGTTGCAGTGAGGCGACTTAGTCTCATGTATATGTCCCTCCTTTTCTCGCTTGTCGAAGAATTCATCGATGTAATCGATTTGTTCCTTCGGCAACGGTCATTGCCAAATCACACAATACTTGGCGACAGGTCAAAAGTAATTTTCGTGCCTGATGCCCCTAACGGCCGGCAGATGGCTCGGCACTTCTTTTGAGCATATCGCGGTTTTTCACAGAATTTAAAAGTAAAAAAAACGGGCTGTCTTACAAGGCAATTCAGCCTTGACCAGCGAATCGTAAATTTTGTCTGATTGAAAAACGCTCTCGTCCATTGTGGATGAGCGAAAGTTCACCAAGATCTCTTCTGGAACTGGAGTGACTTCCTCGTGGATCTTCCTTCCTTAAGTTCGGACAGGAAAGGATGCCACGACATCTCCACGAGGTTCACTATCTCCATGGCAGAAGACGTGATGGAGCACCTCAACAGAGGATGCCTCCGCCATCTTGTTTTCCACGGTCATGATCATCTCGTTCGAAGGCCCGTCCTCTTCGACCGGGACTGATCCAAATGTCACTACTTTAGACGTACTTTTGATCGTCCTTATTTGTCAGGTACTCGTTTTTCGAGTCATTACAACCTTTGACCTGGAAGTAGGTGCCGTTTCTCTCAAGGTAAACGAACCGCTTTCGAGGAAATTCTACGCAGGTGAACACGCTTGGGAAAACGCTCCAATCGACGCGACCCTTCGCAGTCCGAGCACGAGTGCCTCAAACTGCTCTAACTGAGCAACATGTTTCTTAAGAGGACTATGCAAGAGTCTGTTCAGGGCTTGTTCACCAAGTCCCTCCGCCATATGCTCAGCCAACTCCCGATGATGATCGGAGAGATGGAATAAATGATCTAAATCGGTATTGAGACTTATCATCACGTAAGGCTAAAACAAAATCGCCCGGCTACCCTCACGGGTTGGTTCCTATAGCGGAATCAGGGTGCTCATATATCTTTCTTTTTATGGCACTACTAATACCTACCGACGGGTTTCCAGTCTTCTAGTTCCTGGCTCCACACGAGCGCCATGCCGTCAGCTTTTTCATCCAAAAGCATTTTTTTGCGACCATTTCGGTCAGCATATTCTTTATGTTGCGGGAATGCATTCTCCGCGTATCAAGTATAGTTATCCGTAAGCCGAGGAATTTAAGTAGTACGCTCGCCACATAGGGGTGCCCATCTACAGAGATGGCATCTATATGACCCAAGCATACTTTAGATACCGATCGAACACTAGGACGACGGAATTGACAACGTTCTGCACAGCCTGCTCGTACTCGGCCTATCATGGACATTAATGTTGAAATGCCTCGTTCCCATCCCGCTACTTTCGAAGTAGCGGATTACATTGCAATAAACGCGGAATAAGACTTAGAGTCTTCTCGCGGTAGACACTCAAATGCCGGTCCGGATCTGGCAGATTAAAATCAGGGCATGTTTTAGGTGACTCTCGTTTACTGCTTCAAAAGCTTCGCTCTTGGGGCTATGTTCCGGCTTGGCGTTTCGCTTTCCGGACTTGCCAGCTCCAGAAGCGTCCGTCGAAATGCGACGATTCGCTCATCCCATTATCGGTACCGCACCAGGCGCTAGGTTCTGTGCCGGTTCTACGACGCTTGACTTCCTGTCAGCTCGCTATCTACTGCCACCGGCTCTCGGCTCTGTGCAGGACATTGGACACATGATGACTTGTCATCGTTCTATTTACTAAACCATTTTTCTCTCCGTGTTGAGAACGACTTCGTCTCAGTTGACTTCGTGTAGGACCTGGGTGACGTTTGGCACCCTGTCAGCGCACCCTCAATTGTGTTGGACAGGACATCCGTTGCATAATCCTCTCGCAGGATTGCATCCGTTCCGGTGTCATGCGTAGAGTTAACAACAATGCGTGTAAGTCAGTCTATATATGGTTGGTGTCTTGCCAACCATGGCGTGCTTGGGATGCGGTCATACGGACTCTCCATACCTAGCATCGTGAACTACTCTCTACAGGAGAAGTCACTAGAACTGAAAGCGAATTCAACTCGAACTCCCTCAGATCTTACGAGCGCGCCGTTCGCTAAGCGAACGGTCACCCCTTCTCGCTTGCCATCCTGGCTAAGTGACTCATATATCGGCGGTGTCTTTTTCAAAGCCGCGAGTTTCGCGATATTCTGTGATGGGGGCACCAGGATCTAAGATAAGTGTCATCAGATGATCATAGCCTCGAACTCGATCGCTATAGACCAGTAGGCTCGGGGCCCGAAATTTTGGAACCTCATGGACTATGCTACCCATTTGATCGATAACTCTGAACGTAGGGGTAGCATTAGAGTCGGCGTCAGTTGGGCATCCCGCCCCTAGTCCGCTCCTGCATTTTCCGAACCTTAGTGGTCGATGCAGAACTCGTGCGTCGTGCAGCTGTTTTGACGTCCATACGTGCCGAGTAGAGTCACTCTGAGGACTTACCGCGCAAATAGGATATGGCGTACGAGACCATCCGGGGTCGTCCTCGATGAGCTCTGCCACACCACATTGCTCCACGGCTAACAATCAATGGACAATCGTGAGCGCTGCAGTTCCATCGAAGTTGGGCGGGTTCATTCAAATGGGCGTCGGCTGATACGGCCGGTTGGAGAACGTCTCAGCGGTTCTGTTGAGAGCCTCGCTACAAGACTGCTCACGCCTCAGCTCACTCCTGAGTCTGAGTGATGGACTCCGCCGCAGCATGGCTATTTGCTCGGACGCGGCTATTCGCTGTCCGAGTTCAAACGCCTCAAATTGCTCCAACTAAGCAACATGTTGTTTAGGAGGACTGCCCAAGAGCCTGGTCAAGACTTGCTCACCAAGTCCCTGCGCCAAGTGCTCAGCCAACTCCCGATGATGTTCGGAGAGGTGGGGAAAATGAGCCAATCGATATTGAGGCTCATCCTGACTGACACGCTGAGAGAGACAGGTCGTGGGAAGGACTACTAGTGGTACCAAGTAAAGGCGGGCGCTTCTTAAGCGGCCTCGCACTACAAGGCACACACCTTCAAGCACAGCGAGGAAGAGGTTTGACCGTCTTCTCTCACATGCAGTGAGGTAGTTGTTGGGCGCCTAAGGCGACCTCACCGAACGAACGTGTACCTTACAACAAGTGCCGTTATGGAAGCGGTTGCCTGTCTTCTTGTGCTCACTTGTTTTCTACGAAGTTAAAGACTGATTTATATTAAAATACTAAATATGTTTGTAACCGAATCATTAAATGCCATTTCTGTAGATGTGCATCTCACCATAGAGTGTATTGTTCCGAATACCTTAGCTCGCGGATGATGCTAGCCGTCATCCCCTTAATGTGAATGCACTATGTGCATCACATATACAAAGGGGGGTCACTATGTGGATTTCACACATAGGGCTAGCTGCCAAATAGAGCACACTCGTTAAGTACAGGCCAATTACTTCATGTGAAGTAAATTGATCTGTCACTTCCAATCATGATCGAAATATCATCAATGAGCAGTAGAAGATGCCTAGCCTGTATCGGGCACCTTCGCTAGCACTGTCTCAGTACTAGCTAACCAGCACTGGTAACAGTCAAGGAAAAGGTGCCTCGAGTACTATACAAATACGACGTGCAGAGGAAGGTTTTTAAAATTGCTAAGAGCTCTTAATATTACTATCTTGTATATGAACTGACTTCGTATATTAATCGAACTATGTATTGATACTCACTTAACACCGCCATTTTGCGCGTATAGCAGCGATTGACGGGATAAATTAAAAGACTTAAATTAACTATGAACAGAACTGTCACTTACCGCTAGACTATTGCCGTTTATGATAATGTTGGCAGTACTAAAACATGAAGAGAGGGATATTGGAAATGTGGTCCTTGGACGGACTACAAAGTGCTACCAGGTGTAACGGGGCACTACGACTTGTACTGTTTCAGTACAAGTCCACTTCACACTGCTTCAGTTGTGAGTGGTGCCTTACGTTAGGTGACGTACACTGTACGTGCAGAGGAAGACTTCTCTTAAGACAAGTAGACTTAAGAGGGTAAAATGAAAACTGTATTAATATCGTTAAGTGTCTCTTAATCTATACGCCCTCCTTGAACAATCAGGAATTATCTGTATCAATATATGCTAACATATATTCATATTCGTTATTCCTCTTAGAGGTAATAAAATTAAAAAAACGGGACATTCCGTTACATGACTCCCTCCTTGAACAATCAGGAATCAAATGACTGATGTAATCTGACAGAGAGTACTACTGTGTCTTTCTGCAAAAGGGGGAGCACTAGTTGGTTTGCAAACATAATCCCAACCATTTCATCGCAGTTTTTGACAAAATAATGCGGTGCGCTTCTAAGACGGCGAGCTTGGCAGCTGCACCACTAAGTGTAGCTGCTGATGCGACAAAACAGCAGATACTTAGGCGACTGCTGGGAGGACAACTCGCCTGCAACTAAGATAAAGGGCGTGTCATGAGTCGGACGAAATGTCCGACCTAAAACCATAAATACCTCCACACATCCCGAAGGTGATATCGTCAAACAAAGGGTTGCGTGGGAAGATGTTCAATTCGTCCGAACCATTTGTTGGCGATTCATCATGAGATTACTCTGATAATGGTGACAATGGTAGTGATGGTAGAATGCAATACCAGGATGAAAGTTATCCTACTGTTCACTTCGAAAGGAATGTAAGCCCGAATCCTGACATTAGTCAAGGGTAGGCAACCGCAATATGACGCTTGTCGCTCCTCAAAAGAAGCCTTGGTTCCCCGCTAAGGGCAAATTTTTGTTGGTCCGGAAGGAACAAACGTATAAACATCCGTTATTCGACTCATCCAGGCTCCACAGCCCTAGTGAAGACGAACGCGAATTCTTCATCGATTCCTTTTTTCAACATCGATGGTCTTATGGCAAGCGTACCAATAATTTTTAATCCTTATTTAAAGCTTGAATCTCTTTTGTACAGATGTTATAAGCGTTGGTCGCGAGGCCTGGCTTGTCAAACTGGTTACGGTGCGTGATCAGCTTACAAATATATCCGTAATCGGTGCACGCAATAAGTTGCACCGTAGGCACGGTAACCTTGCCTCGTAGGGAGGCCATGCGCCAAAGACGCACAGAAACATATATATGTCGTATGCAACGCAAGTAAGCTTAACTGCATACGAGCCAGCGAGTTTTTCTCACCACATCGTCATACATCATCGGAATTAATGTGAAAGGGTTGACTCCCTCACATGGCCCGCTTTTAATCGATCGGTAAAAAAATTATCGATCGCAAGTACTTGTTCACGAGGCTCTCGCCTTATGACCGACCTCTCGACGGTATCATAGGCGAGTTTGATGCAAAAAGCGTGAGCGAGGCTCAACGCTTTGTGGATGAGCGATAAGCCATCACACGAAAAGTTTGTGACGCAATAGCAAGCGCACAGGACAATTGCCAACGAATGAGGTAACTCATTTGAACCCCCTTCAACTCCCGGTGGTTCAAAAAGCGTTTGTCTTAAACAGTTGCAAAACCGTGACTAATTTGCTTACGAACGCATCAGTCTTTCGACACGAGCTAATGTCTAAATACCATCTTTTCGTCTTTCGTCTATGGATCTGATGGATAAATTTTTTTTTATTAGATCCTTATGCGTGAACGGGACAACCCGTATACGCAGCAGTGAGCATTCCCAGTGGGATGCTCTGAGAATGGCATGTGATGCCTCAGGGGCTTCGTAACGGCCCTGCAACATTCAACAGATGCGTAACGAACTGTTGAGACCGGTGCGAGAATTCGCACCGAGTTATTTCGACGATTTCATGCACAAGGAAGGCGTAGGATCCCGAATGGAGGGCATGCCTCTGATGCGATGTGCGAAGGTAATAATAATCACAATATGTTTACGAGCGCGCAAAGCGATCTTTCTTATAGTCCTTGTAGATCAAAATGTGGGTCACGTCAAACCGTTCGACGACACCCACAACATCTATTCTCAGTTGCGAGCGAGGTCACACCTATCATGCGAGGGTGGATACCCCGCCATCGAATTAGATAACTCGTTCGACCCCACACCACCTCGCAGTAGATAAAGTAGCTCTCCATGAGAAAACGCTTCCCGCCATTAGAGTCCATCAATGGATGTGAAGGAATATAATAAAACAGGTCCGACTTAGTCGTCGGGACCGACGGTTTGTCGGCATTATCGCAGTCGCGTACTCCGGCGCTTGCGGGAGGGCGTGAATCGTGAGCATGATCGTCGTAACGACTCGATGTCGACGGTTAACAGTCGTTGCATTGGTTGGTCGGAAGACCGAGCAAGAATTGCGGTCGACCATACGGCGAACGAACAGGCGCTTCAAATTGTTCTCAACTAGCTAGCGACACATTTCATTCTTAAAGGATGAAGTGACACATCTGTGTCAGGACCATAAGTCTCTGACGGATGCTATGAAATGTAAATATTCGGGAGAAGCTCGTACTGGTAGTACGGGCAGAGGCGCCTAATGTAAAATCCACGATGCGTGTGCATCCAACGAGGCAGCCCGATCGTGTATGCATTGCCTTGGCGGTGCAAACGGGCCGAAATTTTCGGGCAGTTATTCAAGCCACATTCGTCATGACTTGTTTTGATGTTTTTACCGTAGAAAGTAGAATTAGATCGTTAAGCTTAAACTAAACAACGTTTGCTCTTCCATTTTCGTCAGCGATTCTTTTTCTGTCGATCTACCGCATCAGCGATAGAATTCTACACGAAATGACCACTGCTTCTTAAGCCAGAAGGAATTCAACCGCTGACTCGATTTTGCTGTTGTTCTCAGTGCGCCTGTTGTGTAACAAGGCACTGCCGATTTGTACTGCTTCAGTTCAAGTCAACACCCCTCCCTTAAACGACAATCAATCTGACTGTCACTGAATAGAATGGTCACTATAAAACCACTTGATTGAAAATAATGTTGATTGATCAGAACCATCATTTTAAATTCTATCGCATAGTTAATAAGTCCATGCGGTCAGCGAATAGTGCGGAACCTTCGGCTGCGGTACATGCAGCCGCGGGCGACGCATTATTGTCTCTTGCGGCAGAAAATTCGTCTGCCGTACTATCATCTCCCCCGCAACACTAATTGTTGCGGGTGCACGCCGTGAGTCACCACGTGAGTGCGCTCCCTCTTTGGAGGTCAACTATGCATGCAAGTCGGACGAAATAGCCGACTCGAGGAGAGCAGAACAGTCGTCTGATCGTCGTCAGGCGAATGACTATGAGCCTTCAAATGAGGGGGGCTCAATCGGATAGTCAGAAAATAGCGTTCGCTATAGCATGTTTGGTTCCTTCGATGAAGTTGATTTCTCATCGCCAGCACCATTTCCCGTGCCGTCGCTCGCACTTATCTCTGTGCGTGGTGATGACGATGGCGTAAACCACATTAATAAAAGTTTTTGTGGTACTCCTGCTTCAGTGGGTACCAATCATGGGAGAGTAGACAATCAGATGTCTAGTCTTTCCCCTGAGAAGAAGCCGTGGCTTTTGCCCGAACGGCTAGTAGTAGCTTGTCTGGAGAGACTAAGCTTTACAATAAATATCCCTTATTTATTGCGACAAAGCTACATGGCCTTGATCCCAGCGCGAAAAACTTTTGCGCTGAGGAAGACCAACTGTCTCTGGATGATCAGAAGTTGACATAGTCAGCCGTGTTCCGAGAGATCGGAACGCGGATACTTAAAACTCCGCCGTGAACCGTGGATCTCTATCTGAGACCAGTTCACGGAGAAAACCGTGAAGATTGAATATCGTGGAGTCTGAACACCGTGTCGATAAAGACAGGGGCACAGCCCGGAGCCGTGATTGACTCTGGTACTGCAGCAAGATATACCATCTTGCTGAATCTGTCTACAAAAACAAGGATTCCATTGTTTTGTGATCGTCTTCGGAAACTTGAAGACGAAGTCCATCGATACGGACTGCCAACACTCTGCCGGAAGTGGTAGAGGTTGGAGAGGTGCACGGGATGAAGGGCTAGGCTTCACCCGTTGACATACCTCGCAAGCACGAATGTACTTACGCACGAACTGATACTGGCGGGGCCTGTAAAAGTCGCGACTTCCTGTTACTGTGAGATAAGTTCTCTCGCGTCCACGATGCCCACTTGTTGGTGCATCGTGACACTCATACATGATGCGCTAGGGCAAATCAACGTGAGTTGAGATGACGGCATGTGGAATGTCGCCGGCAACGGCTGTGTAGCATAGTTAGCCGTTGCGTGTTGTGTTTCAATCGGATGACGATCGATATAAAGCCGACTAATCTTGAGAAGTTTATTGAATGGTTTCATCAGATGATCCATTAAGCGCAGAAAGTCTTTATCTTCGGTGTAGGGTCTCTTTATGTCATCAAATAAAGTTGATGACGGAACACTTGTAATGAGTGTTGCAACAGTGGGATGTTTTCACTGTTGGAGTGCGCAGTCAGCTCGAAATCGGGTCGGCGTGGTAACGCATCAGCGACAAAATTAAGTCTTCCTGGTATAAATTCCACGGAGAAATTATACACCGCGAAGAAGAAAGCCACCTACCATTCTTTGCGAGAGGTGTGGGCTGTTTGCGGCCGTGCGTAATGACGAATGGTCCCTATATATGATGAACGGTCTATCTTCCACCAGATAGACCCTAAACATAGCCAGTGCATATTTCATAGCAAGGCGTTCCTTGTCGTTTATTTCATGCATTGTGTAATTGCGTTAAGCTAGTTGCAGCTGACGCGATTGGTAATAGACGACGCGCTCCGCGTCATCTGTATTGTATTGCATTAACGCACAGCCAATTGTGAAATCGCTGGCGTCATCGACCAGATGGAATGGTCTGTTTTGATCTTTAATCGTCAAGATGGGCGATCGCATCAAGCTTGCTTGATACCTTCAAAGGAATGCTGACAATCAGCGTTCCATAACCATTTCTTGTCTTTTTTCAAGAGACGAGAGAGATGAGCTGTCATATCGGCATAATTGCGGGAGTACTTGTGCAAGTACGCCGTTAGCCCAAAGAACTTTCTAAGTCCCTTGACATCGACTGGAACTGGCTGGTCGGTAATTGCCTTAATCTTTTCGGGATCAGGGCACGCCGTGCTTACCGACGATGCACTCAAGAAGGGGTATTTCGCTTGCAGCGAATATACACTTCTTGAGATTTGCGTACAACTTATGCTTTCGCATAAGTGTAAGAACCTGGCGAACGTGAGTTTTATGAATTTTCACGTCCGATTTTCCATTTATAAACAATGCCATCAATTTCATTAGGGAGGTTAAAGACCGGCTATGGACGAATACATCGTCGAAATAACTCGGTGCAAATCCTCGCACCGGTCTCAACAGGTTCGTTACGCATCTGTTGAATGTTGCAGGGGCGTTACTAAGCCCCTGTGGCATTACTAGCCCTTCCCAGAGCATTCCACCGGGAGTACTCACTGCTGTGTACGGGGTGTCCCGTTCACGCATGAGGATATGATAAAATCTATCCATCAGATCCATAGACAAAAAGTTGGTACTCTTAGACATACCATCAATGATTACGTCTTTCTAGGTATCGGCGCGGCGTTTTTTTGAGCCGAGAGCTATGTGGGGAGGTTGACTCCCTTACATGGCCCGCTTTTAATCGATCGATAAAGAATTTATCGTTTGCAAGTACTTGTTCACGAGGCAGTGGCCAATGCTTCATGGCAGTACTTCGAGCCCCGTTTGAGCACGATCTCATGTCGAGTGCCTTTATCCTTAGGCAACTCGCAAGGAACTACTCCAGGGAATACATCCCTCAATTCAATCATATCTTTGTATAAAGGACCTGCCTTAAGTGCCTCCCAGGATGTAGTAGTATATCCCCAACCCGAGCCTTCACATCGAGGACATTTTCGTCCATCGATTAGCTGCTGAGAACAAGCTCGTCACTGCAAAATTTACCGCTGACCGAATCTCGGTTACGTATTCGTCCTCTGTGACGAGTCCGCAGATCTGCTTGATTCTGCTACTGTGTAGATCTCTCAAGAACCGTTTAGGTCTAAGGTTGGTAATTCAGTAATCTCCGAAGTTAACTTCAGGGGCGCATACAGATCAAGCGTAAAACCGCCTACTCTTGATCCGTCATTAATCAAGGCATTCAATGTCTCGGTTTCTTCCTAGGACCCCTTTCTACAGGCTCCCAAGGGATTAATCCCTCAAGATGCTGAAGTCTAGTCACTTTAGCCTTAACTATCTGAGAAGATTTTTCCTCAAGTACGTGGGGACTTATTCCCTCAACGTCTTCTGACTGTGACGCGCTACCACTGTCGGGTCCTCTTCGGTCGACTCTCTACTCGAGCTAGAATCATCGTGCTGTCTCTTTTGGGCAATCGGTATCTCCCTTGAATGTCGCCCGCTAGGCGTACATTCATTTCTCAATCCACTCGACTCATTCGAGTGGTAGACCTTCGGCGCTGCCTGTGCATTCGCACAGCTGCCGCCAGCTGACCCCACAGTGTGATTAATAATTACAGTGTTATCTTGTGCAGTCGTACTAACAACTGTATAATAAATGAGGCCATCATACTCACTCGTAGTACATCCACACGTTTGTGGACTCTCCAAGACGTTCATCAGATGGTCATCTGATGAACAAGTGGCAAGCATCTTTACGGATCGATGCTGCCACATCGCCAGGTGCAGAGACACATAACAACTGTTTGTCTAGAGCAACTTTCGTCAAGAATTTGCAAATTCTCTTGAGGTTGCTGAATCAGTAGGGTGTTGCGCCCCTACTGACCCCGACCGTTTTCTGGCGGTCCGCCTCGCTGTTGCGATTTTGCAACAATGTCGGACCCGCGACCGTTGCCCTTTTTGGCTATCTGCCCAGAGTTCTTAACGGGGTATCCCGTTACATAAGTATTATGACCTATAAGAGGAAATAGGCAAAGAAGTACAAAATTTTTTTTATCTTAATTTTGACTCAAATGGTTTCAATATTACCAAATTGATATTATTGATGCAATAAGACATTAGCTCTATTTATTGGTTGATTTAAGTCTAAATCAACCCTGCCAATCGAATAAAATACGATTGTGCGGTGCGCGAGGAGGCGCCATACATAGATATTTATATAATATGTTCAGTGGTAAATAGAAGAACATTACGTAGAAAATTAACTTTATTAATACAGTTTTACTTTTCCCTAATTCTAATCCATTGAATTACCTTTGGTAGCTGAAGACCCTTAGCTACGAAGATCCCTTCCTCTATACTATTGTGTATGTGAAGTTTCGAGGCACCCTACCTGCACCGTAATTAGTGTAAAGTTACGTAGTACTAATCAGCACTTGTGAAAGGTGCCCCGTTACACCTGGAAGCACTTCGTAGTCCATTCACTGGCCCACGCTCGTTCCATCCAACATGGACATGCTGGATGAAGAAGGAGGGAGATTCCAGGCCCTTCAAGAAGGTTATCACGCAATGTGTGAGTGGTTTCCTCATTTGAGTGACCTCGAATGGAGAGCGATCGAACATATGAGCTCAATTGTAGGCGGGACAGCCGTTGGCGCTACGCTATTCACTCTGGGCAGAGATAAACAGCATGCGGCCATACCCGAGTTCATTCAACACAAACTCGACGGGGCTCAAGAGAGAGTAGCCATGTTTCACCAGCAAGGCTTTCAACGTGCGGAGGTGTTAAGAGAACAAGGTGCTCAGCAGTTGCAACTGTTGAGACGCAGCATGTATATGCTGCTAAAAGGCCGACGCTTCCGCGTCAACCCGCAAGCTTGAGATAGAAATTTCTAAGTGTAAGGCAGTCGAAGGCGACTCCCTTTTGAGATGGACCGTCGAGTCGGACGACGCCATAGAAGCTCGTCGTATCAGTGATGATGCGACAAAAGTGAAATTTGGCATGTCCAAATTGGCCGGACGTACCAAATCTTGGGCCTTGGGGCTAAAACTTTCACAACCCATTAGTCTTTAGGTCGTATGAAGTCTTTAAGACCAGGCTCAGACAAAAATTTGAGCCGCCACGTGCTAAATTTAGGGCTCGAGCCGAGCTCCTGGATTGGAAGCAGGACAAGATGACATTCACGCACCTGCCCAACGTACACCATACCTCGCTAGTCATCCAATAGATGAACAATCACAGGTAACTGTGTTTATTAAAGGTCTTGCAGACGGTCCTGTTAAGACCCACCTGTTCCAGCTAGAATTAGAGTCGCTAGACCAAGCGATCTCTATAGCGGATCAGGAGGACTTTAGCCTTAAACAGCTTTTGTCTACTCTGGTGTGTATTGTCCACCGAGACGACAAGCAATGGAGGTCCAGAACCCATGAATACGAACGATTACAGAAATGTAAAAAAGAAATGGGCCACTACGCCTATGAGTGTAGTGACCCCGGCCAGTGCCCAAATACGCTTAGTGAAAAGACGACCTCTCGCTAGGAATAGTGGAGGACGCGGATTCGACGCTGTTGCGAAATCGCAACGGCGAGGCGGATCGTCAAAAAAATGGTCGGGGTCAGTAGGTGCGGAGCGCCCTACTGATCCTGCAACGTCAAAAGAATTTGCAGAACTTTTAACGAAAGTTGCTCCTCCCGCACACCAAACAAACATTGTGTAACTTTCCCAGGGGATGAGGTTAACCTCATCACCCTGAAAGTAAAAGTCTCATATAAGTTGCCACTTAAGTCCCTTGTCGATTGTGGGGCATCAAATAATTTTATTCGACGCCAATCGCTAAAAGATAGCAGGCTCAAATTTATTGAGCGCGATCTCCCTCTGACGAAGATTATAGTGGGCCTACCAACAGGCGCATCTGTAACGGTTAAGAAATGGGTAGTTGGTATCCGATACACGTTAAAGGGTATACACGTTAAAGGGTAAACAGTACGATGCGTACTAGATTTGCATGACAAATTTGATTTCATCCTTGGATTACCATGGCTCAGAAAGTACGAGCCATGTATAAATTGGCAGCATTAAGTCGCGTCGATGCCGGTCTCTTGCTCATCAGTGGCCACCTGATAAACGTCTTGGAGCGTCCACAAACGTGTGGATGTCGCACAATTGAGTGCGATGGCCTCACTTGTGGTTCGGTCGTTAGCATGACTGCACAAGACCTTAGTGTGAATACCCAACACATTGTGGAGTTAGATTCCGACGGCTGTGCACAGCCCATGCAGCGTCGAAGGTCCACCCTTGTGACGTGGACATAGTTATCGACGGCTTTGCACAAGCACAGGCAGCGTCAAAGTTCGACCACTCGAATAAGTTGATTGGTACGAAACAAGGATGCTTGCTTGAAAAGCAATATCCGATAAAGTTTAGAACGCCAGTCTATAAGAGACAGTGCGAACTCCTTGATCGACTGTAGAGTCGATCGTAGAGGATCCCACTGTGGAAGCGCAACCGCAGCTGGAGGCAGTTGGCGAAGATACTCCCTAAAAAAATTTGGGTGGGAATACGTCCCCGGAATCCTGTGGTCAAAGGTTCCCAGGTACCTTTGGAAATGTTCCAAAGAAGAAACTGAGAGAATCAATGTCTTACTAAACAATGGATCAAGAGTAGGCGCTAATACACTTGATCTATTAGCGCCTCCGAAGTTAACTTTGGAGATAACTCAACTGCCAGCGCTTGAACCGAAACGGGTTTTGCGTGATCTGCGTAGTGGCAAAGTCAAGCAGATCTGCGTGCTTGTCACAAATGACAACTACGTAGCCTATATTTGGTCGGCGATAGTATTTCTTGAGAACGAACGGATTCTCAGTAGCTCATCGATGGACGAAAGTGTTCTCGGTGAGAAGACTCGGATTGAGTGTTTCACATTCCAATCCTGGGAGGCTTTGAAGACAAACCTTTATATAGGATTTAAAAGAATTCAAGGATGTCTTCACTGAATCAGTACCGTGCGAGTTGCCTAAAGACAAAGGCACTCGACACGAAATCGACCTAATCCCAGGCTCGAAATACTGTTCATTAAGCGATGGCCATTGCTTCGTGACCAAGTAATAGCGGTCGTCAAATTCTTTGCCGAACGCACAGCAGCGGGCCATGCGAGGGAATCAACTTCCCCACATAGCTCTCCGACCTTGTCTTCGTAAAGCAACAGGAGGATAGCGGATAGTGCATGTATTCAATAAATTGAACACTGCAACTGTACGGCGCAAACGCCGATACCACGAATGACGTAATTATTGATGGTATGGCAAAAGTGCTATCTTTTCGTCAATGGATCTGATGGATGAATTCTATTAGATCCGAATGCGTAAACAAGATATTCCGTTCACATCAGTAAGGACCGTAAGCGGTATTCAATGGGAGTGGCTAGTCATGCCACACGAGCTTAATAATCCCCGTGCGACATTTAACCGATGTGTGATTAATCTGTTGAGATCGGTGCGGAATTTCGCAACGAGTTATATTGATGACGTCTTCGTTCTTATCAGAGTCATGACCTAAAAGTTGGATGTTGAACTACTTCGTAACCACGTCCGAAAGGCTCTTACACTTATGCGGAAGCATAAGTTGTATGCAAATCTCAAGAAGTTTATGTTCGCTGCAAGCAAAATACCAGTTCTTGTGTGCGTCTTGGATAAGCACGGTGTGCGTCATGATCCGTAAAAGATCAAGGCATCACCGACTGACCTGTGCCAGTCGATGTCAAGGGACTTAGAAGGCTCCTCGGTTTAGCGGTGTACCTGCACAAGTACTCACGCAATTATGCCGAAATTACAGTACATATTTCTTCTTTGTTCAAAACATATGTAAAGTGGTCATAAAACGCTGGTTGCCAGCGTTTCTTCGAGGGTATCAAGAAAAGCTTGATGCAATTGCCGAGATTGGCGATTGCTGACCAAGACTGACCTTTTCATGTGGTCTGTGACGCCAGCGATTTTACAATCGACTGTGCGTTAATGCAATATGACACAGACGGCGCAGAGCGCGTCGTCTATTATCAATCGCGTCAGCTTCAACCTGTTGAACGCGACTATCCAGTGCATGACAAGGAAAACCTTGCCATGAAATATGCACTGGCTAAGTTTAGGGTCTATCTCTTGGGAGATAGAACGTTTTTTTGTATATACAGACCACACATCTTTACGCACGGCCGTAAACAGTCAAAACCTTTCGTAAAGAATGGCAAGATGGTTGTCATTCTTCGCGGAGTATAACTTATCCGTGAAGTTTAATTAGAGCGACTAAACGTCGTCGCTGATACCCTTCGCGCCGGCCCGATTCTGAGCGACTGCGCAAATCAACAGCGCATAAGGCCACTGCTGCAACAATAAGTGTTTCGTCGTCAACATTACTCGACGACGTTAAAAGAGCTTCTGAAGAAAATAAGACTCTTAGAGGGTTGATGGATTTCCTTTAAAAGTCATCCTAACAATCCTTAAAAGGATTGTCGAAATTGTATCGATCCTCAACAGATCGATATACAACACGCAATGGACTATTGTATAATACAGCCATTGCTGGCGACACACCTCGTGTCGTCATCCCTACCCATAACATTTGCGATTAAGCATCAGTGCCACAATGCACTAATAAGTGGTCATTGTAGACGTGAGACTACTTATCTCACGACAAGTCGCGACTTCTTTTGGCCACGCCAGTATAAATTCGTCCGCAAGCACATACATACTTGCGAAGTTTGTCAACGGATATGCCCAGTGCTTCATTCCGTGCTCCGTTACAATCTCTGTCACTTTCGGCAGAGTATTGGCAATCCGTATCTATTGACTTCGTCATCGGATTCCCCGAAGACACCCACAAGAAAAATAATATTCTTGGTTTTGTTGACCGTTATAGCAAGATGGTACATCTTACTGTCGTCGCGGAGTCGATCACAGCCAAAGGCCGTGCTCGCGTCTTTATTGACGCAATATTTCGACCCTGAGTTACCCCGTCAACTGGTCTCAGATCGAGACCATAAATTCGCGGCGGAATTTGACAAACAGTGTTCAAATCATTTGGAACACACTTAAAAATGTCAACTTCTGATCATTCTGAAATAGATGGTCAGACGGAGTGTGCTAACCGTATTCTCGAAGAGATACTTCGCGGATACGTCCACTCTGTTAAGGTTGGAGTGAGTTCTTGCCGATGGTAGAATTTGGCATCAACAATTCGGTGCATGTTTCTACAAAGCATACACCGTTTGTCTTGAACGGCTTACGCCACCTTCGTATGCCTACCCTGTTTGTGAGTAAGTCTTATTTAGGGAGGAGGGACTCACTCGAGCAAAGAACCTTTTATCTCTTGCTCATCACGCATTAGCCCTAAGGTCAATGCGAAGGATACCAATGTTGAGTTAACTAACATTGAAGTGGACAAATTCAGTAATAACAACAATGATATTACTAACTTAGACAACGATGCTGTAAGACAGCATCGAAAACAATATTATTAATGAAACCGATAACACTCTCAATTTTGAGGAGATTGACATTTCCGCAGTGCGAACCGGTCGCACTGAAAACAAAAATTAAAACCGAGTCAGCATATGAATTCCTGCTGGCTATAGAAGCAGTGGTCCGTTTCGTACAAGATTCCATCGCTGATGCGGTAAATCGACAGAAACGGAACTCTGACAAAACTGGAAGAGCAAACATAGGTTTATTTAATGTTAATGACCTAGTCCTACTGTCTTCGGTAAATTTACCAAAGCACGTAGTGAAGAATGTGGGCAGTAATAAATAAGTGCTTAGGTATATCGGCCCCTTTCGTGTATAACATCGCCAAGGCAATGCGTACACGATCGATCTGCCTCGTAGTATGCGTACGCATCCTACATTTTTATGTCGGGCGTCTCCGCCCATACCATCAGTACGAGGCTTCTGCCGATTCCGGGTTAAAGCGGAACGGTCAAGGCATCAGCCAAAGCCTGATGATTTCGAGCCAAAGACTTATTGTCTCGAAACAGGGTCTGATTCTCTTGAACCAGACGATCACTCATTTATCCAAGGAAGAGATCTTCTGACGAGCTGTCAGCAGCTCGTTAGGAAGTGACTGATGGGCGCTTTCGTCCGCCGGCTGATCAGTCGCAACCTACGCTCAATTTGTCAACTGGTCATGAGACACTTTATCGACCTTCACCGTTAACTCGCGGCGACGGGATCGCTCATGATCAAGATTCCCTCCTTTAAATTATAAATAATGTGAACCAAATCACGATGTTGATTCGGGTTTGTCAAACGAGGCGAACCCGATCTTTCCTCCCCCTCCACACCCATTGATGGAGTCAGGTGGTGAGAAGCGCAAACGTTCCTTAAGCCACCGTGAGCGAAAGGGGGTTCGAACGAGTTATCTCGTTCGTTGGCGAGGGTATCCACTCTCTTTTGATAGTTGGGAAGCTCGATCCCAACTATTATTGGACGTTCCGGGTCTCGTCCTGCAGCACGACGAGACCTACCCTCTTCGACAAATAGTCCATCAGAGAACGAGCGCTTCCCGCGCTCTAAAAAGATTGGAGGTTCTACTCCCTGACGCATCTCATAGGAGATGAGCGTTTTCCAATGGGGATTTTCACGGGAATATGCTTCCTTAGGAGCATGACCTGCACCCTTGAAACAGCATGGACATTAGTCCCCCATGAGAGGCAAGGATACCTGCCTCTCTAGACAAACGGTGCATTTTAGAGCGTGCACCGACTACTGTCCGTTTCACGGACCGTTTACGGAATGCATGTAGCTTATCCAGCCAGATCGCACGGCATATGTTTTGTACATTATGTACAAAGGCTGTCCATGCCTGGAACAAAGGTTTGACATCCTTTGCCCGTTTGCTTGTGTACCACCGATACCGGAAAAAGGCATCGACGAAGAATTCCGCTTCATCCCCATCAGGCTTGTGAAGCCTGGATGAGTCGAATAGTGGAATATGATATTGATTGTTGGTCATACCAGACCAACGAATGAGGTTTTTCTTAGAGGGTGACCAAGGCTTCTTTTCGGGAGCGAACCGCAACGTATTGCGGTTCCTCTCCAGTTGGCTCATATTAACGTTAACGTTAACTTGGCCCTGGGAGCGATCCCTAGATTCACCCTCTTTCCGGTGATGCAAACTAGCATCACCAGCAGCACTCTTCCCTTCACGGCCACTTAGTTCCTGGTGACGCATACTAACGTTACCAAAGTGATCATCGCCACTGAGTCATCATCAGATGACTCCGCACCAAAGAGGTCCGTAGACTAAACAACCTCGTCATCATCTCTTTGATAGTCACGTTAGAACCCAAAGGTTTAACGGACTCGGCCTTCTCAGTCGGGCGATGCAGGTGACTTGGACCAGTCTCCTACAATTGGTGTAGCGGGTGACTTGTCCCCGTCACCTGCAATGTCATCAACAGATGACATACCCATAATCACCTCCAAGTAGGAGGTGACATATTCACCGCAGTAAACGCATTAGAGTCTACTGAAACATTTGCCTTACTGACAGCAACAAAGATCCGTGCAGCTGCCACCTTAGCGGACTCGCGGTCCACGCGCACAATATCTTGATTAAAAATAAAATGCAAAAAAATCGGTATCTTGATTAAAACCAATAATATTAATTACAAGGAATTACTTAATAATCTTTCCGGTCGCCCTACATTAATCATAATAGTGACTATTAAATAAGGGGGGGGTGATGTAATGGGGTGTCTCGTTACATAAGTATTATTTCCTATAAGAGAAATTAAGCAAAGAAGTACAAAATCATTATCATTTTTTAATGTTGACTTAAATAGATTAAATAATACCAAATTTGATATTACTGATGCAATAAGGCATTAGCTCTCTTGATTGGTTGATTTAAGTCTAAATCAATCCCGCCAATCGTTTCAAGACACGATTGTGCGACGCGCAAAGAGGCGCCATACTTAGCTAGATATCAATATAATAAGTTCAGTAATAGATTGAAGATCGTTGCGTAGGAAACTAAATATATCAATACAGTTTTACTTTTCCCTGATTCTAATCCATTGAATTACCTTTGGTAGCTTAAGACCCTTAGCTACGAAGATCCCTTCCTCTATACTATTATGTACGTGAAGTTTCGAGGCACCCTACCTACACTGTAATCAGTGTAAGGTTAACTAGTACTGATCAGTACTAGTGAAAGGTCCCCCGTTACATGTACGTTATGTACCCCTCGGTACTGGGTGTGGGGCACTGCACTCATTGGCATAGTGACCTAACTTTGACAGCGACTGCATCCCTGCAATCGCTTATTGTTCGAAAAGCTAGGTCTCTCGCTTTCGACGTAAGATAGGTCCAAAGGTTCTGGACCTCCAAGATCTTGTCGTCTTTGAGGACGATATGATGACGAGCTAGCTTGAGCCTGTCTCAAATTAAAGTCGTCTTGTTCCGCAACAGATATTTTTTTTTCAAGCGTATCCAGTTCCAAGCGGAACAGGTGGGTCTTTAGGGGACCATCCTTTGACCTTGCATGAACACCGTAATCAACGTGTGTTCCTGGACTGGTTTGTTCGTGATACAACTCGCTAAGAGTCGTATGTGCTGGGCATAAGCGTGAATATCACGCTTGCCTTGCTTTAGTTTCAAAAGCTCTGATCGATCTCTGAGCTCAGTCTCAAGTTAAAGTCATCTTCTTTCGCAACAAATATTGTTTTTTTCAAGCGTATCCAGTTCCAAGTGAAAGAGGCGGGTCTTGAGGGGACCATCCGTAAGACCTTGCATGAATGCCGTAATCAACGTGTGTTCCTGGACTGGTTTGTTCGTGATACAACTCGCTAAGAGTCGTATGTGCTGGGCATAAGCGTAAACATCACGCTTGCCTTGCTTTAGTTCCAAAAGCTTTGATCGATCTCTGAGCTCAGCCCTAGGCGGTGTAAACGTCTGTTTAAGCCGGACTTTATAAGCCTCTAGCGAGCCATATGATTCGCGCAACATGATGCCTAGTGCACAAGTTTTGGCACGATATGCCACATTTGATTGAGCAAATGCGATTTGCATTTGCTCGTTGACGATGTGACAAGCCTTTTATATCGTCCAATTCGACGAATCACCTTAAATCTAACATGAACATGTCAGATGTTAATGGAAGTACGCATCACGTTTCGCGTAATAGCTACTCCTTTCTAGGTGATATAGAAAGAAGTGCGGTCGAACGAATGAGTTCGACCGTAGGGTATGATGCTATCCTGGCCATGCTGTCCGGTTTGGACAGAGAAGCCCTCCGTTCAGCCATCGCCAAGTTCATACAACCTGAACTTGACGAGGCGAAGGAGATATAGCCTTGCTTAATCAGCTCATAACAGGAGAACTGTTGAGGTTGCAACAGGTACAGACCCCTGTACCTGGGATGACGCACATGTGTCGTCCCGAAACCTTAAATATAGACATCTCTAAGTATGATGGAGTCGAAGGATAGAACTGTGGTCCTTCCGCTGACCAATAAGTGATACCAGGTGTAACGGAGCGCTGCCGACTTGTAATGCTTCAGTATAAGTCCACTTCGCACTGCTTCAGTGCAAGTGGTGCCAGCCACACGTGATTCACGTACCCTAGTACGTGCAGAGGAAGACTCTTTAAAATACTTGCTTTAAAAGAGGGTTAATTGTAAACTGTATTTTTTAATGAAGTATTTCTGTTTCTATCTATTTAATACTAACTTAATTATAAACTTATACAAAACATGTTATAAAGTCTTCTCTCTCTCTCTTTGCGCGCGTCCATTGCTGAATAAACCGCGGAGCAAGTAGATATAATGGCCTGTATCTACTAATAAATAAGCTTTTCGTATGTTACTATGTAAAGTAATATTTCCAAAATACGATCTACCTTTTAGATAATATATTTAGGAACAACCTTTCATTATTAATTGAATGTTACGATACACCCCGTTTCTGATCTCAGAAACACGGTGAAGAATTCTGCAAGTTATAACAATAAAGATGAAATATAGTATTACAACACAGCAACTTTGTCGTTGTTTTTTATTTCTATCATGCTCAATACTTTAATCAAGTGTGTACTTTAAAGTAAGTTTCCGCATCCTTCAACTCGATTTAAAATATCCACAAAATTCGTTTCCGCGGAAGTTGTTCTTTCAACGCAAGTTTGCGTTGTTCTAAATGGGCAATTTCTTCATCCGCCTCATCAATATCACGGCCCGAATACTTGGACTCTTCCAGTGCCGCTTGTTGCGACCGGATCTCATCAATCTGTAGCCGAAGTTCCGTGACCGAATCGACCGACTTATTACTTTTGAGTATGCGAGCAGCGCTTCCCCACGTGACACGAGGGGCTGGTGGCCACGCCTCCTGTGCTGTAGGCACCCTTGTCTTCGCCTTGTCTTCGCCTTCCTCGGCAAACGTGATGCTCACGACACGGTCATTTGCAGACGGAGGCAATTGTTGCAATGCAAGCGCTTCGATTTCGTCCTGACGTGCGGTGCCTGGCACTTGAAACCGCACGTTTTGACCTGATTGCAGCGTCGCGACGACTGTGACCGCTGCAAAACGTGGGAAAATAACTTGTCAGTCCTCGTAGGTCGAGTAGTGGAGCTGCTAGAGCCACGTACTTTCATTAATTAGCTCCTCGATGGATCCTAAAGGGCCAATATCTTCGCGCTTGGCTAATTCTAGTAAGGACTCATTTAGTGGCACATAGGCATTAATGGCACTGATGAGATCCGGATAACGGTCATTAAAGTGATTATAGAATTCATCGTCCGTCCGCAAGTTGTATACGAATACACCGGCAATAGTCCCCGGAATGCCCAGCATGATGCCAGTTGTATACCAGAAATAGCGTGCAAATGGAGGCGAAGACGGTTTGCCATCTATCGCAACAGACGATACGAAGCGGGTAAAGCGTGGCTGCCATGCACGCAGTAGAGGCCGCCACAGTACCATTTACGCTCCGTGGCCAAACAAAATGGGAGTTAAGCGACAAAAGGATGAGAAAAAAGAGTAATTTAGATTGTTGGTTATTTTTTGCCAATCAGTTGCATCAGTCAAGATGGACAACGGGAAGGTATCCGTGTCGTACGCTTCGGGCGCCTACGTCGCCGGTTTCATGATCCTGTTGCTTGGTGTCGTGTTGCCGATGGTGTACATGGTACTACAGAACAAGAAGGCATTTAATGCGGTGCGACGAGACTAAAATAATGCAAGAAGAAACGAAGATCACTGCTTCATTAAATTGACAAAGGCTCAGCTAAAATTCATCCTATTTTGTACGAAAGGTGGCTACATCTCGGAGACAAAGTAACTCGTACAGAAGAAAAAATCAATTGCAATGTCGTGAATTTCGAGTTTATGTTTTCTTTTTTTCTATTACAAATGGTTTGTTAAAAGTTATTCAAGG
The DNA here is from genome assembly GCF_004359215.1 of Bremia lactucae. Taxonomy (NCBI): domain Eukaryota; phylum Oomycota; class Peronosporomycetes; order Peronosporales; family Peronosporaceae; genus Bremia; species Bremia lactucae. The sequence goes on from NC_090627.1 coordinate 937,966, forward strand.
GTACCGTGGTTGCTTTCCAGCCCGTCAATAGTTTGTTACGGCAACTTCTTTTCCATAATGGCATTGCCCGCGGCATCTTTGCCATGAATCTCAATGTGTTGCACCTTTGGCATACCCCACGAAGACGTCGAGAGAACATACACACGTTCGAGTATGCAGCCTTCTTGACCGTTAATGGAGCCACGGCCCACGGGTTTCCCATCAACGAGCGAGAGGTAGACGACACGATCTTTAAGGGACGTGAGCGTCACCTCGTACTCTCCCGGGTGGCCCGCGCGCGGCTTCACGGACGCTCCGTACGCCGTGTTCCGCTCAATCATATTCAAATCCTCACGAGGGGTTCCGTCCTGCTCAAACATGATCCAGTAGACGTCCAACGGCTTCTCCGGGTCTAACGTGCCATCTTCGCGAATATTTGCCGCGTACACGACGACATTTTTATTTTTGTTGCGGTAGACCACAAACGCCACATTTTCGTTGTATTTTTCAGCAATAAGTGGCAACGGATTGTTTTCCACCTTGGAGAAATCAAGTGACATTGTAGCAACAGGTGATGGCAAAAAAAAAAAAATACGGTTCAAACAGTGGCCACGGAGGAAGAAACACAAGTGAACGAACACAGTGCCTACGTGGAGCGGTTACAAAAATAAAGAAAAAGGTTTACTTCCGTACATAAAGTCATAAAAAAAAAACGTGTAAGATGCGAACTTAAGCAAACAAAAAATGGCGGGAACGTATTCGTAGTTTCATGCTGTGGCCACGGGAAGAGTTCCACGCGGCGTATGCGCAAATAAAGCACGATGCGCTGCAAGGAGGAGGCACGTGTAGCATTCTTCTTCTCGTGGCCTTGGATGTTGATGCGCTGTGCGCTGCAGAGATCCTTACGCGTCTACTACGAGCAGATATGTTGAGTTACTCGCTCCTGGCCATGCGTGGGTACGAGGACGTGCTCGAAGCCCGCGAGACGCGTATCCGTAGCGCCGACGGGCGTGTCCGTGGCGGTATGGAACTGCGATCCGTGATTCTACTTAATTGCGGTGCTATCGTGGACGTTGCAAAGCTCTTGGCGCTGCCGAGACACGTCAAGTGCTACGTGTTCGACAGCCATCGGCCCATTCACTTGGCCAATCTATACGACGAGCACCAGCAGATTGTCGTATTTGACGACGAAGCACTTCCATTGGATGCGTATCCAGCATTTGGTCCGGATTTAGACGTTGAGGACTGGGAAAACGATTCGAGTGAAGACGAGCAGGACACGAGCGAAGGAGAAGCAGAGGTTCCAGAGGACACAAATGTCGAAGTCGGTGACAAGCGTGGGCGAGACAATAACAACGAGCACGACGTGGAGAATACAAAGCGAAGAAGAAACGAGTCCGCGGATTTAACGACGCAAGAAGGGATCCCAGCACTTGACGTGAAGCGACAGCGCCGGCAAGCAATTCTACGCTACTACCGCGGTTCTTTTCATGGCGCCCCTGCGGCTACAATTGCCTATGAAATTGCACAGCAACTTAATCGCGCAACTCGTGAGATTCTATGGTTTGCAATCGTAGGCTTAACAAAACAATTGGTACTAGAAGAAATTGATATGGACAATTATAATCTCTTGATTGCACGGTATCAAGACGAAGTCTTGGCAATGCAGCAGACGACCGTCGCACATTCGACAAACGAGCTTTTTCCTGGTTACGACGATGGGAAACTCACGTTTGAAGAAGAATATCGCTTCCTGTGCTACCGCCACTGGTCCTTGTATGAAGCCATGTATTACTCGGACTATGTCGCGTCTAAATTGGGCTTGTACGACACGCAAGTGCGTCGTCTGGGCGCGTCAAAGGCACTGGAAACAACCACTTTGGAATCAAATCTTCACGTGTTTTTGGCGCGAATGGGCATTTCGTTACGCCAAAGTCGGCAACAATTTGCCTACATGCCATTGGAACTAAAACAGCTGTTGCGACACAAAATGCACGAAATGGCGTCGGAATTTGGTCTCGATGACCTATTTTATGGGTCTTTTCAACGCCAATTTGCGTTTCAGTACCAATTGTGTGCCGCGGATGCTGTCTATGGACTTCAAGCGTTGCTTGAAGCTCCTGAGAGGTATATTGCAAGTGTATTTGAAACAGAGACGCGCGCGCGTGAGAAAGCCTTGGTGACTCTATTTGCACAGGATACTAGTATGTCGTCAAGTCTTTGGGAAACGCAGGATCCCGATGGCAACACGGATTCGTTTCGGCAACACAATTTTATGTTAGCACACACAGCTTTGGCTTGTCACTCGGTGACTTCGAGCAAATTAATGGAAAGTGGCATTCAAGTTGCCATGGCCCTCAAGCAAGCGATTGTTCGTGTTGGGTTGTCCATTATGCAACGCAAATTACTTGTTCGCGTGAAACACTTTCGGTACGTATGTCTTCACGTTCCAGAAAACGAGCAAGAACTTTTTGCCAATGCCAATGTGCTGACGCAATTGGCACTGTTTTTGCTAAATGTGCATCGCGCAAGTGGCAAATGGGGTGGTCCACCTACTCGCGGTCGGCAAAAGGTGGTAAACGAAGAAAGTGAAGACGAAGAAGATCGAGACGAGGACGTGCATGAAACGACGACGGCGATTGTGCCGTTGGTGCTTATTACACGCAATCCACAGGAAAATTGTTTCCTAGTGATTGGACTCACGTGTCCATCGACGCCTGGCGAGATTCACCGAAAGTACGTTTTTTTTTTCGTTTTAGCCACTGATGGCATTTTTGGGGGTATTGGCAACTAACCTTTTTTTTATCCCAGTACACTGGGTACCGCGTTTAAATTGGCGGCTGGAGAAACAGGGGCAAATTTTCGTCAGGATGGCTTCACGAGTGCTGTGATGGAAATACAAATTGACGAGATCCAAAACTTTGTCGAGCAACTTCACAATGTGCTCGATGCCTAACTTTATTTCGAGAAAAAACTATCTAATACAATGCCAAGACGCCATTTTCGTCAATTATTCCCTTTATTGGTAGAAAAAGGAATGGCAACACAATTTTACATTCCTACTATACCACTGCAACAATACAATATATTTTTTTGCAACACACAGTGCATAATAGCAACTACCACGCGGCCCCTCTCAACTGAGCTTCCGTTCTCGCACAAGTGGCACGTAGCACACGCCAAACAATCGCCGTTGGGAAAACACATTTCCTTGCCGCGTAATCTCCACAAACACTTGTCCTCCTCGCGCTTGATCCAATGGCAACACAAGTCGGCCACCCTCGGCCAATTGGTCCAAAAGTGCTTGAGGTGGACTTTCTGCGGCAGCACCAACGTGGATAAAATGAAATGGCGCTTCATTGGCCAATCCGTCCCAGCCATTGTGGCACCGCACCGACACAATTCCGCGTTCTAATAAATCCCCATCTTGCAACTGAATGTTCTTTTTGGCCAATTGCACAAGACCCGGGATAATTTCAAGCCCAAATACAAGCCCATCTTGATGTTCCACTAAACGACCCAAACACGCTGTTAAGTATCCCGAACCGGCCCCAACGTCTAAAATACGAGGGTTACGCATCTCTTTGATTGCATCGTACCCCAATTCCATCGCGTGGGCATGCATATGCGGAGCTGAAATAGTCTGGTGGTACCCAATCGGATGGGGTACGTCATGGTACGCCTCTAAAAGACCCACGTACCCGCCATCATGCGTGGCACTCTGCGCCACGTACTTGGCGCGATCTGTTCGGATCATAGCACGATACACTGCATCTGAATGAATCACACCCGAGTGCTTTAATTTCTGCACCAACGCTTCATTACTCGTGAAATTTCGTGGCCACATGGACATTTTACTCGTCTTGTGCTCCCCAATTGGGTTTCTCTCCAATGACCAAAATAAATAGAAAACAACACACCACTTGCCCCGTTGCCATCTCACCCATCGAACCCCGTCCCAAAAAAACAGCGACAAGAATTTTCGTCAACTACTTGTTAAGTATACACGGTCGTGGCAAAACCTACGAAAGAACATAATATCCTTCGCACGAGGTCGTGCCGTTGCCTCCTCCTGTAGACACGCTTGATTCAACTAAAACAACTCTATGTAATTGCTTACTAAATTGTTTGTACGAAGCGGATTATAAGGGGTTTTAACGACGCTTTGATTGAAACAATTTGGACCTTGAAAGGCTCTTAAAGAAGATGTCATGCCCGAGTTTTCATCAAATGTCACCATGTTACGAAACGAATTGTAAGTAGTGACAAAACAAGGATGGAAGCGGTTGACAAAAAAGAAAAAAAGAGGGTATTACCGGTGGGTTGGAAGCTTTTTGTGAGACGCGATATGAAGGTTTGTGGTTGGGATGTGATGTGAGTAGCGTGGAAATGTTTAAAGAGAAGAAAGAGGAGGAATTGTCGTGAGAGAGAGGGAAGAAGAGGAGGAAGGAGAGTAAGTTACGTACATGACTTTGATGGTGGCTCGAATGGGATTGAAATTGGCGGTATTAACGTGTTTAAGGCGATTATGGCTGACGTCTCGGTGATGTGGAAGGCAGGAATTACGGTTGAAAACGGGGGTGGAAGGAAGGAAGAAAGGTGTACGGATTGAGTGCGTTGTTTGTTGCGAGGGAATCCAAGTGCTAGGCATTGATTGATACGAATTGATTCGCGATGATAAGCGCTTGCGAAAACGAGACGTCCAGATGGAGGCGATGGGGTGCTTGGAAGTTGTTTAATAGATTGGGTTCGAGTGCTTGTGGCATGGATGAATGCGTGGGACGATGGAGGTTGTTTGCGTGCGTCAAGACGAAGGAAAAGGAGTTGGTTGAGATGGAGGAGCGCAGTGGTGTGGATGAACGAAAGGATATTGTCGTTTAAATCTCGGCAAAAAAAGGTGAGAGGAAATGTATTGTTGACGACGGAAAAGTATTGTTGACGACGGAAAAGTATTGTTGACGTATGAAGAAGATGGCATTGGACGCAAGACGAAGTTCGTGGATCTTGGAAGTGGAGGCAAATGTTTCTGATTCAATCTTGACGAATGCATTGGAATTGAACGAGCTATGAATGAATCAAAGCTTGATGAATGTGTGTAGTTGTGTTGGTGTATCCCAATACTTTCGTGACGTACATGTAGCCATGTGCAACGGCCACATGGAACGGATTGAAGAAAGGTATGGGACAGATCGAGGGCTTGCCATGAGGAAGACGCGATGTAAAGTGTTGGAGGAATGGATTCAAGATGGTTCAAGCTCAGGTTGAACGTCTTGCAGTGCCGGGAGATTTATGAATGCTTGTGTTCCGATTTCTTTAATATTGCCTCGGTTGAATGCCATGGGGTGTAACCTTGGACAATGGCGAATTAGTCGATTTGGCAGGAAAGTTACATTTGTGGTGGTAACAGCTAGAAAATACACCATAATAAAGAGTATGGTAGTATACACCATAATAAAGAGTATGGTAGACAGTGGTTTTTTTTTTTTCCTGTCGTACAGAATGCGCTGAAGGTTTGGTATTCGGACAAAAGAGTCGGCTTCGAGTCTCGTTAGCGGGTTATTTGATCCATTTTTAAGTTATAAAGAAATATACATAGCTTGCATGACATAGCAATAAACAACAATGCTTCTTCAAATCGATGCCGTACATGAAAATGACTTTTCTGGCTGCTTGGAAGAGAGATGCGGGGATTCGAGGTAGCGAATTATTGTGCAGTAAAAGTAGCGATTCGTAGAATAATGCAGACGTTGATACTGTCATGAGTAGAGTAGCATTGCTATAGAAAGCAAAGATGTGTCCGCGTGTCGGGATGTTTGTACCATTACGTGCTTTGGGAGGCCACAACTAGCGCTACGAGCTGCAGAGCCCAGCGCATCAAAAAGTTTGTGCTTGTTTTTTCTTATTATACTTAATAAATGAGTGCAATTGTGAAAATTTATACCAAGCACCACACGACATACACATACCAGAATTCCATGTAGTAGTGTCCTAACGAAAGTGTCCTATCGGCATGTTCCTCCAGCCGCGGCAAGCGCAGACCGAGTTTCACGGGTATTCGGTATGGCATCGTTCATGCCATTACTTGCGATATTGTTCCGTAATGTGCCGATTTCTTAGGTCGAGTTTAGCCCATTTGTCGACAATTATGTTGCCGTGGGAACCGCCCAATACTTTGGCATTATTGGCAACGGCCGCCAGCATGTATATGAAATGCTTCCCGACGGAGGTTTAATACCGGTACAAAATCAGTTTTGAGACCAAATGTCTTGATATGATAAGAATTCCGTTAATAAAACTGGCATACATGTAGATTCGAGCTTTTGACACGCCCCAAGGCATATACGACTGTGCTTGGAGCGAAAAGCATGGACAGCAACTCGTGAGCTCCTGTGCAGATGGATCGTTAAAACTCTGGCACTTGCAAACTCGCGATCAATTTCCAATTCAGAATTACCACGAGCACAAACAGGAAGTGTCTGGCGTGACGTGGAATTTGGTGTCGAAAGATTTGTTTGCGTCGGCGTCATGGGATACGACTGTCAAGATTTGGAAGCCTGAGATCCCGCACTCCATTATGACATTAACTGAACATTCATGTGGCGTCTATACTGCCGTGTGGAACACGCAACATGATCAGTTGCTAGCGTCGTGTTCTGGAGATAAAACCGTAAAGGTCTGGGATTTAAATACTGCTCGCTCAGTAACAACCATAGCGGCACATACGAATGAAGTTTTAACACTCGATTGGAACAAGTATCACGAGTTTGAAATCATATCGGGATCAGCTGATTGCACGATTAAAATATGGGTACGTCTTACTTGGTGGTTTTAATTTATGAAAAATATCTTATATTTAATTTGACAGGATCTTCGAAATCCAGTACGTGAAGTACGGGTTCTTCCAGGTCATAGCTATGCTGTCAAAAGGCTCAAGTGCTCTCCTTTCGATCCAGATGTGATTGCGTCTGTGTCCTATGACATGTCCGTGGGAGTGTGGAACATTAGATCGCCGTATCCACGTCTTCAGAATGCTCAGCACCATAGCGAATTTGTATTTGGTTTTGATTTTAGTAACTTTGTCGACGGGTTGGTCGCCTCGTGCTCCTGGGATCGGCAGGTAAATGTATGGAATTACTTTGGCGGACCTCCTCTGTGCTAAGTTCGCATGGACACACTTTAAATCGGAATTTAATAAAAACCATTTCATTAAAATTAATTAATTTTTATCATATGGAGGCGCCGAAGAAGACAGGCTTCTGGACCGAGCACGTGGACCCTAAAAGCGGTGTACGTGCTTGAGTTTCAAGCAAATACACTCGGCTGTTCTTTTAGTAATTGTTTTTGTATGTTTGATAGCGGTCGTACTACTATAATATGGCGCTTGGACGTAGCTACTGGGAGTTGCCTTCAGAATTAAAGGCTCAAGTGAAAACCCCAACGTTAAATGCGCTTCGTGAGTGGGACCCCGAGACAGCAGAGCGCAAATACGGCGCTGCGAAAGACTTTCTCGGTGCAGACGACGAGGAAATTCGTAAGAGACGCGAGGTGGCTTTAGCTAAATCCCGCACAGAAACGTTAGAGGCTCAAGCTGCATCAATTAAGCTGTCATTAGAAGAACGGATGGCTTCAATAGCGCAGAAACGAAAAGCAATGGAAGTGCAAACGAGCGAACCTCGACAACTTAACCCGAATGCTGAGAGCTCTAACGAATATTTGAAATTGGTGCGCCAACTGCAGCAGAACAACGACAGCGAGGAAGGAACAGGAGGCAAGTGGCTAGTACGATGAACGGGCAATAGATAGACAAGCAATTTATTTGAATAAACTAATTTGGTCAGGAATGCCTCGTTCCTTGCCGCTTCTGAATAAAATTTAGACTTATGAATATATTTACCACAATTTTGTTTTTAAATAGGGTTGCGTACCCGCTTGTAGGCTTGATATCGGTCTTGAAAGGAGATTGACTTGTCGTCGTGGGCTGGAGTTTTCTTGGGCTGCAAGTCGAAAAGCTCCTGGATAAAAGGCATTTTTGCAAGCACGCACTTCCAGACGACGAGCCAGCTCAGACTGAGTGTGAATAGCACGATACAGACGGCTCCAAAGACGTAAGCGCCTGCCACCACAATCTCTTCCGGTCCCATCACGGTAACAATTTAAATTACTTAAGGAAATCGAGCAACTAGACGCACTTAGATAAAGTTCGCTTTGTTTTACTTCTTTTTAAGCAAATTGGTCCTTTAAAGAGCAGGCGACGTCGCAACTGAACGCGCAGCTCTTCTCGTCTTAGATTATTATACTTGGACAACCTTTAATAGCTCCACTGCACACTTCGTGCACATTTAATCCTTATCAGCGGAATGCTCTCGTGGGGGTATCTGTGCTCTCGCTCGAGCTCTAATTTAGTTCTTCTAAACACAAGTGGCTTAGCCATTGACTTCATAACAGAACCAGCAAAATATTGTCCGGAGGATTTATTGCCATATGCAATGTACGACTGTGCCGCATCAACTCCGTCATGGAAAACCCCACGGTCTCCGTGGCGCTACCTTAGAATGTCTCAACACAACGAACTGTCGCAATTACAATTATTGTTATAATCCACTTAAGACATTAAACAATTGCAAGTCATTAAAAGGTTAACATTCTAGACATTCGCAGGTTTCTACAAACAGTGGTTTGCAATCTGATGAAATTTTCAAATTTTGAAATTCGAAGGGCACCTTAAAATTCAAAACCGTAACCACAACAAATCCTGCGAATTATACCGGTACGCAACGGTATGATTTGCAGGAATTGTTGTGGTCGACGAGCTTTTGCGCAAGATGGAAGCGCTGCAGGACAAAAAGGTGGAGTTTTTCTCCATGGAGATCATGAAGAATAACGAGAAGGCAGTCGAATACATTCACACATCCATGTGTGTCATCGCCGGTTGTATGGCAGGTATCATGGGCATGACTGGTTTGCAGGGCTTTGCTTTCTTAGCCGCCATTTATGTTGCGACGGCCATTTCGATTTGGGTCATTAAGCTCGGCATGGACGTCAAGGTCTACTTTAACACGAGCGTCATGAGTTTTATCGTGGGAGGCGTCCTATCCCAGGCTTTGTCGTTTATTCTCTTCTGGACTCTATCGTACGGACTCGTGCATATTTATTGATTAAAAAATGTCGTAGACAACGTGCTTCAAGAAACTCAGAACCCCCTGTCGTAGTTACACAAACTTAATTTCTATACGATATGTGAATACGCAATTCGTAAACTACTTGCGTTGCACTTCTTGTATCTTTTGCTGCATAATCATAAGCACGGCTTCAAACATAGTACGCTTGCCGTCAATAATTGTCTTGAGCTGCTCGGTATTGCTCTGTAAGAACGCCACTTTTCGATCCATAAATTGCTCCGCTTTATCCACCGTCTGCTCAACAAAGTAGCCCGTGCCAATGTCGACGAGAACTTCATCCTTGCTCACGAGCTTGCCTTGTACAAACATGGACGCGGTGAGGGGAACGAGCACTTCTTTGCTCAAATCCGAACCCGCCATGCTCTTGAGAGCCTCCTTGGACTCAGTAAACCGCGATTGCGCCTCACGTAAGCCACCAAACGACGCTGTGAGCTGCTGCAATTCTTTCTCCAGCTGATCCTTGAGCGCGCTCAACTGCTCGAGTGATAAATCCACCAAATTAACTTCACTCGGCGAGTCTGCCATGCTTTTGACAATGTATTTAACACGAAAATGTCCAAAATTAAAGCCCTTTGCGTGACCATCACTCGGACGCAACTATTTTGGAACATTTCAATCAATCAAAACACGGCATGTAATTAACACCTTATTCATATTCAGCTTTAAATTGTGTCTCGTTAGTCGTCCGAATCGCCCCCATTGTCGTCGGTGCCGAGGACGTTCCAGAGCTTTAAAGCCACTTCTGCTGCACGTTCACGTCGCTTTTCATCCGATAGAAACGCACCGTGATCACGCACGGTGCGAACTTCCGAGATGAAAGCGCTCAATTGATCCAAATCAATGTCGTCTCCCTCGCCACCCTTTAGAACACCGTCTCCTGACATCTCCTGCTCTAGAGTGTCTACGAAAGCGTCATCATCTACGAGTTTAGTATTCGCTAACGTCTTTGTAACTACATTATTTCTATTCGATTCTTCTTTCTCGCATAGAATTGCACCACGCTCGGTCTTTGACGGAAAATTCCTTTTCATCGACCTCCACATGGTGCACTGCAGCGCTTCCAGCACACGGGAAACGCCTCTCTTCTCATCAATGACGCTACGATCGTCACTTGTTGCATCCAAACTAATCAATTCAAATCCATTCTCTTGACACCAACTCTCCATCTTCTTGACGCTCTCCAGTGTCGCTGACGACGTGTGCGATACCAATAAACACACGTCGTACGGAAGAATGTCGACAATCTGCTTTGCAAAGCTCTGTACGTGTAAGAAGTTCTCATACTTTTCGGCATTTACTACACACAGGATGGCTTCGTAATCGTCTAGTTCGTGCTGTAGCGCAGGCTCGGGCGCGTTGTCGCGGACCTCGTGCACATGGAGCTGTACATGCGCTTGATAGTACTTTGTCTCGAGGCTTAGCGACGTTGCATCTGGATCTTTAGCGCTCGCATCGATATTGCCACAAAGCTTTCGCAATGAAGTGGTTACTGCTTCGTTGCTGTCTCGATTGGGGCCGAGCACGAGAAGCCGAGACACTTTTGCTACCATTGCGACTGGTGTTTACAAACAATTAACTTGACATTTCAGTTTAATAATCGCACGAATGCTAACATGATTTAATTCCCCTCTTTTGACTTGAATTTTTTTTATCTACCCTACTTTTTCTCAAAATTCACAATATTTATGCAAATTGCAAAAATCTGCATTTTCAAATGTCGAAGAGCTCGAATTCGTCGTGACCTGGTTGATTATACGCACCTATCGGACAAGAGCGCGTGACGAGGACAGCGACGTCCAGAATCCTCGCATCACGTCGGCCTTGTATTGCGAAGCGGCTTGGACACTAGCGTCTGTTAGTTCTTCGATCCTGTATCGAGAAGGCAAAGCTCACGCTAATGTCACAAGAGAGGAATCCGTAAAGAGATTAGACAAGCCGTGATCTTCATTTCCGTGCAAAAATTCGACAGCTAAACACATAGCGGAATGCGATAATCCCACACGTCTATATATCAACGGTTTGCCAGAGCTCTTGAACCCGCGAACTTGTAGTAGCACATTCTATACCACCACGACAGTCGATTAAGGATGAAGCATTTCGTGAGACATTATTATCGCCTTACTTTCCGCGAGCCGCAAGAAACGACGTCGTCGCTCTTGGCTTTATTTTATCATTTAGCCTGTTCATTAAATTATTAAAAAGCTTTTAGTATGATGTCATGGCTGGTTACTAATATGCATGAGAAAAAGGCTTCGGAACTTGTTCTTTCAAATAGCGCATTACTTAAATGCATTTCAGCATTTGCGGTGAGTTCATTGTAGCACTCCCTAATCTGCAAAGCAGTGATCAGCTGGTATAAAGAGACCTCATTTGGTGCACTAAAGGCTAGACAAGAGTGCGATGTCGCCCCCCTCCTACCCCCTCCCCGCCCGAGAGAGAACAGGAAATGGAGGCCATACCACCACTCGTAGAGGCGCCGTCGGGAGCGAGATCCGGTTTTGATAGCGTAAGTGAAGACGGCATCCGCATATGAAAGTTTCGCAGACGGAGACATGCTTAGTCACAAATGGTATCACCCAAGCAACGGGCGCTGGGGGCAACGAGCCGGACTCAGAGGTCCAATCGCTGAATTAGTGGCGTTCCGCGGAGCGACCGAAGATTTTTTACTATCCAGAGCCATCCAGGGGGACTGCTTGGACCCTGAAGGGCCCGTACAAGAGGTTGCAGAGGCCAACCTGGTGAATGCAGAAGAGGAAGGGGCTACACCAGGCGGGGGTTTCTCCGGAATGATAATTTCACCTTAGTCTGCTTCTGGGCGGCAACCAAGCCAGCATACTATATCATCGGCCGAGATGTTTGCGGCGCTGGTGGACAACATGGCCGAGTCACCGAATGTGTGACAAGTGGAAGCTTGGCATACCAGGAAGCGCTTTCCGTTTTTTTGCATACGAGGAAGCGCTTTCCGTTTTTTTAAGCGCAGCAGAAGCTGCATCTTTGGTAGGGCTCTTTGAGCAAGTCTTCGTACGATGCGAGGAACGTTTGTAGAATGACAGAAAATGGTGACTGTGATAGCGCACGAACTGCTTGCTTACTACAAAGTCGGCATTTAAAGAGATTATCTGGCGTCTCAAGCCAACACAAGGGGGCTCAAGCTTTGCGTTGTCCGTGCCGAAGCAACTGCTCCCAGCCGCAAGTCTGCAACCCGCCTCAACCGTTTTGAGAGTTCTCATTCGACCCCTCAGCTTTCACAAGGGGGGAATAGCCCGTCTTAGATCTCTGTGTGTGGCACCGGCTGCTCGTGCAGGGCAGCCATCAAGTAGGAGAAGGCTTAGAAGGCAAATGGACAATCATTGTGGAGCTAGTCGAAGGTACAGTAGCATGCAAACGCATGCCTGACTTTATTTAGCAATTCTTGAAGAGTGAAGAACAATTGCGCCTACACAGTACTAATCAAGCAAAAGTAGAACGGGAATTGGTTCTGAAGTTGAATCGAGCCCGAATTATCACGTTAAGTAGGCGGACTACAAATGCCATAGCGAGGCGGTCCCAGAATCCGCAGAAATTGCGCGAATAAATCTCCCTGAATTCAATTGTATGCCGATTTTGTGACGGAGCACTGCCGACTTGAACTGCTTCAGTACAAGTCTGCTTCGCACTAACTCAGAGCGAGTGGTGGCTCACGTCACTTCACGTACACTAGTACGTGCAGAGGAAGTCTCTCTTAAGAATACTTACTTTAAAAAGGGTTAATTAAAAGCTGTATTAATATAATTAAGTTCTTCTTGTCTATCTACTTAATGCCAACGTGATTATGAACTAATACAAAGCATGTACTGAAAGTCATATCTGTCTTTCTCTTTGCGCGCGTCCAGCGCTGACTGGACCGCGGAGAAAGTAGGTAAAATGGTCTATATCTACCAATGAATAAGCTTTTATAATACTACCATGTAAAGTAATATTCTCCAAATATTATCTACCTTTTAGATAATATATTAATTAACAACCATTAAGTGTTAATTTCATGAAACGATACACCCCGTTACATCACCCGTCCCTTAAACGGCAATCACTCTGACTGTCATTGGGTAGAGTGGTCACTTTAAGACCACTTAATTAAGAACGATGTTGATTGGTCAGATTCATCTTTTTTAATTCTATCGCATGGTTAACAAGTCCATGCGGTACGCGAATAGTGCGGCGCCTTCGGCTGCGGTTCATGCAGCCGCGGGCGACGCATTATTGTCTCTTGCGGTAGAGGTTCCGTCTGCCGCAGTGTCATCTTCTCCCGCAACTCAAATGTTGCGGGTGCACGTGGTGATACACCACGTGAATGCGACCTCTCTTTGGAGGTCGACTACGAATGCGACTCGGACGAAACGGCCGACTCGGGGAGATTAGAAAAGTCGCCTGATCATCGTCAGGCGGCTGACTATAAGCCTTCGAATGAGGGGGCTCATTCGAGTAGACGTCCTGGTAGCATTCGCTACAGCATATTCGGTTCCGACGATGAGGATGAATCCTCATCGCCTGTACCGTCTCTCGTGCCGTCACTCGCACATATTTCTGTGCGCAGTGATGATCGAACCGTTTATCATGTTGCTTCAGAACCTCCAGCAGATTCTTTTCACTGATTCAGGAGCGATGGCGTAAGCCATCGTAATAAAAGTTTTTGCTTCAGTGGGTACCACTCAGGGGATCGTAGCCACTAAAATATCTCGTCTTGCCCCTAAGAAAAAGCCATGGCTTTTGCCCGAACAGCTAATTAATAGCTTTTGCTAAGACAAGCTAATTAATAGCTTGTCTGGAACGGCTAATCCTCACAATAAATATCCCTTACTATTGCAACAAAGCAACATGTCCTTCATCTCTGTGCAAAGAACTGTCGCGCTGAGCAAATTTTTTATCTCAATATTTTTCAGGCATCGATGGTATAGTGGCAGCCTGGAGCGCGTTTATTTGCAATGTCAAAGACATTGGACGCGAAGCCTGGCTTCAAAGACTTTACGCGATTCGCGTTAAGTTTAAAAAAACGAGCTGTTACCGGTGTTAGGTATAAATTGCATTGGTTGTCTCGTGAGGCAGGACTTCCGTGCCTCACACGAGGTGATCCCTGTCCGTGTTGTGTTGACAACACAAAGCAAGTAAAAGGCAATGTATATTCCCTCTCTTCGCCCTGGGGAAGGACTCGCATCTTATCGAGATGCGCGGTGCGATTGACGTTTTGCAATCGATTTACAAGCGCCAGGGCCGCATGTTTACCGATGGATCTTCGGATCCATTGGATAGGTCTCGTCATACTGACGGACGAGGCCCTTAACGTCAAAAATCAGCTGGAAACGAGGCTCCCAGCTGTCATGTGAAGGTGGATAACCGCGCCAGCGAACAAGATAACTCATTCGCTGCCCCTTCACATCACAGTGGTTTTGGATACTTCCACAAGGAAACGATGACCTCTGTGGGAATCCAGCTATGATTGTGGTGAAGGAGGAAAATTAGATCCGACCCATGTGTCGGATCTAGAGTCGAAGATCGACAAACTCGATTGCTTCCTCCATGATTTGAAAGAGGGACTTGATCATGGGCGCGGTGAGCGTCGCTCGTTAGAGCAGACGGTGCAGGCTCACCATATCGAACAATTGGAAGACCGTTTGAAGAGTGCGTACTCCATGTTGGAGCACGAACGGAATTATCACGCTCTTCGTGACGAGCTGTCGTCAGCTCATCGCGGTTTCGAGGATCTTCCGACCCGGCACGATAATCAGGTTGGTGACCACAAGAATCTCTTAGGGATTCTTGAAAATGTTGGTCAGATCCGTCCTCGGAAGAAACCACGTACTTGTGGTACGAGCGGAGCCGACCAACGTAAACGTAAGATGTGTTCGCATCCTGCGCGGCAATTCTATCGTGTACGCATTGCCTCTGCGACGCAGTACACGGAAAGGCCCAATAAACTTGGGTAGTATTTTACTGCTACCCACATTAGTGACTACACGCTTAGGTAAGTCTACCGTAGAAGGTCATCGATTATAAATAAAAGATCGTTTGCTTCTCCAGGTTTGTCTGCGTTCCGTTTCTGACGGCCCACTGCGTTTGCAATAGAATCCTGTATGAAACGGATTACTGATTCTCAAGTCAAAATCGCAGAAATTCCTCGACTGACTCATCTGTTTTGTCTTTTTCAGTGCGCTTTGTGCGCACTGCCATGAGAGTTTTCTCATCTTCGATGTCGATTGTTCGACATCGACATCATTCGCGTCGTTGTAAACATCGAAGCGTGATGAGCATAGGCCAGAAATAATTTTGCTCGAGCGAGTCCACCCTCTAATTGGGTGGGTAAACGTGGATGGCGTAAGCCATTCACGAAGAACGGGCTATGCGTTGTAGACGCATGCACCGAATTATCGATGGCGAATTCGACCATCGGTAAAAACTCGTTCCAATTCGGATACGATTGGACGTAAGCTCGAATTATCTCTTCGAGGACGCGGTTACGCGTTCCGTCTGACCAGCTGTCTCTGGATGATCAGAAGTGACACACTCAGCCGTGTTCCGAGAGATCAGAACACGGATTGCCAAAACTCCGCCGTAAACCGTGGATCTCTATCCGAGACCTGTTCACGGGGTAACCCGTGGAGTTTGAATACCGTGTCGATAAAGACACGGGCACAGCCCGGAGCCGTGATCGACTCTGGTTTTGCAGCGAGATGTTCCATCTTGCTGAATCTGTCTACAAAAACAAGGAATCCATTGTCTTTGTGATCGTTTTCGGAAATTCCGAAGACGAAGTCCATAGATACGGACTGCCAACACTCTGCCGGAAGTAGTAGAGGTTGGAGAGGTGCACGAGATGAAAAGCTAGGCTTCACCCATTGACAAACCTCGCAAGCAAGAATTTCTTTGCGCACGAAAAGATACTAGCGAGGCCAGTACAAGTCGCGACTTACTCTAAGATAAGTTTTCTCACGTCCACAATGCCCACTTGTTGGTGCATCGTGACGCTCATACATGCTACGCTAGCACAAATTATTGTGAGTTGGGACGACGACACGTCAAAGCCGTTAGATCGTTAAAAGATTCATCGGATGGATTCATCAGATGATCCATTAAACGCAGAAGGTCCTTATCTTCTGCGTAGGGTTTCTCTATGTCATCAAAAAGGTGGATGACGGAACACTTGGAATGAGTGTTGCAACAATGGGATTATTCTCACTGTTGGAATACGCAGCCGACTCGAAATCGGGTTGGCGTTATAACGCATCAGCGACGACATTACGTCGTCCTGGTTTATATTCCACGGAGAAATTATACTTCTCGAAGGAGGATAGCCACCTCGCCATTATTTGCGAGAGGTGTGGGCTATTTACGGCCGTGCGTAATGACGCATGGTCCGTATATACGATGAACGGTCTTTCTCCGAGGAGATGGACCCTAAACTTAGCCAGTGAATATTTCATGGTAAGGAGTTCCTTATCATGCACTAAGTAATTGCGTTCAGCTGGTTGCAGCTGACGCGATTGGTAACAGACGACGCGCTCCGTGCCGTCTGTATCGTATTGCAATAACGCACAGCTGATTCCGATATCGCTGGCGTCACAGACCACATAAAATGGTCTGTCTTGATCTGCAATCGCCAAGATGGTCGATTGCATCAAGCTTTGCTTGATACCTTCAAAGGAACGCTGACTGTCAGCGTTCCATATTCATTTCTCGTCTTTTTACAAGAGACGAGGGAGACGAACTGTCATTTCGGCATAATTGCGGGAGTGCTTGTGCAAGTACACCGCTAATCCAAGGAACTTCTAAGTCCCTTGACACCGACTGGAACGGGTCAGTCGGTAATTGCTTTGATCTTCTCGGGATCAGGGCGCACGCCGTGTTTACCAACAATGCACCCAAGAAGTGGTATTTCGCTTGCAGCGAATACACACTTCTTAAGATTTGAGTACAACTTATGCCTTCGCATAAGTGTAAGAACCTGATAAACGTGAGATTTATAAATTTTCATCTCCGTCTCGCGGGTCCGACGTTGTTGCGAAATCGCAACAGCGAGGCGGACCGCCACTAAACGGTCGGGGTCAGTAGGGGCGTAACGCCCTACTGATCCAGCAACCTCAAGAGAATTTGCAAATCTCTTGACTAAAGTTGCTTCAGACACACAATCATCATGTTTCTCTACACCTGGTGATGAGGTTTTCCTCATCACCTTGAATGTTAAAGTGACAAACGATTTGTCACTTAGCCCACTAGTGGACTGTGGGGTGTCTAATAACTTTATTCGTGACGAGTCGCTAGAGGGTCCTAGGCTCCAATCGTAGAGGAACCGACTGTGATAGCGCAATCACACTCGGAAGACGTTGAGGGAAGAGGTCCCCACATATTTGAGGAAAACCCCCCTCAAATGGTAGAAGTTACTAGACTTCTAGATCCCGAGAAATTAGTCCCTCGGCAGCCTGTGGGTAAATCCCAGGAAGAAACCGAGACATTAAATGTCTTGGTTAATAACAGTTCAAGAGTAGGGCCTAATACTCTTGATCTGTATGCGTCTCCGAAGTTAATTTCGGAGATAACTCAATTACCAGCCCTAGAACCCAAGCGGTTCTTGAGAAATCTGCATAGTGGTAGAATTAAACAGATTTGCGTACTCGTCACAGAGGACATATACGTAACCGATACACGGTCAGCGTTAATTTTCGCAGAGAACGAACCGGTTCTCAGCAGCTCATCGATGGACGAAAGTGTCCTCGATGTGAAGACTCGGATTGAGAGATATACTACTAGTCACTTAAAACAGATCCTTTATACAAGGATTTGATTGAATTCGGAGATTTATTCCCTGAAATAGTTCCATGCGAATTGCCTAAGGATAAAGGCACTCGACATGAGATCGAGCTCAAACCGGGCTCGAAGTACTGTGTCATGGAGCAGTGGCCACTCCCTCGTGAACAAGTACTTGCGATCGATAAATTCTTTACCGATCGAGTAAAAGTGGGCCATGTAAGGGAGCCAACCTCCCCACATAGCTCTCCGACCTTCTGTGTGCGCAAGGCCACAGGAAGGTGGCGGATGGTGCACGCATTCAATAAACTGAATACTGCAACGGAACCGGCTCAAACGCCGCGACCTAGAAAATACGTAATCATAGATGGTATGTCTAAGAGTATCAAATTTTCGTCTATGTATCTGATGGATGGATTTTATCAGTTCCTTATGCCTGAACGGGACATCCCGTACACAGCAGTCAGCACTCCCAGTGGGATGCTCTGGGAATGGCTAGTAATGCCACAGGGGCTTAGTAACGCCCCCGCAACATTCAACAAATGCGTAACGGATCTGTTGAGACCGGTGCGAGAATTTGCACCGAGTTCTTTCGACGATGTTTTCGTACATAGCCGGTCTATGAACGGAAAGACCGTTGCCCTTTTTGGTATTCAGTCCATAATTACGTTCAGTACCTCTCGGTACTGGGCGTGGAGCACTACATTCATGAGCGTAGTGTTCTAACTTTTGACAGCCATTGCATTTCTGCAATCGCTTGTTGTTCGAAAAGCGAGGTTCTTCGCTTTCGACATAAAAGAGGTCCATAGGTTTTAGACCTCCTTGTTCGTGTTGTCTTGGAGAACGATATGATGACGAACTAGCTTGAGCTTGAATCAAGCTAAAGTCCTCCTGTTCCGCATCGGATATTACTTTTTCAAGCGTATCCAGTTCCAAGCGAAGCAGGTGAGTCTTTACGGGACCATCCGTAAGACCTTGCATGAACACCGTAATCAACGTGTGTTCATGAACTAGGTTGTTCAAGATACAACTCGCTAAGCGTCGTATGTGCTGAGCATAAGCGTGAATATCACGCTTGCCTTGCTTGAGCTTTAGAAGCTCTGAACTCAGCCACAGGCGATTGAAACGTCGGTTTGAGCCCAGTTTAAAAGCCTCTAGCGACCCAAAGACATATGGGTCGCGCAATTTAAGGCCTAGTGCCCAAGTTGTGGCACGACCTGCCAGATTTACATGTGCAAATGCGACTTGCATTTGCTCGTCGACCATGTGACGAGCCCTTATGGCATCGTCCAACTCGACAAACCATCTTAAGAGGGAGTCTTTTTCGACTCCCCTATACTGAGAGATATCTGAATTTAGGGTTTCCGGACGACGCGTGTGCGTCATCCCAGGTACAGGGTCTGTACCTGCTGTAACCTCAACACTTCTGCCTGTTGAGAGCCTTGCTGATTCAGCAAGGCTACCTTTTCCTTTGCCTCGTCAAGTACATGTTGTATAAATTGGGCGATGGCCGAATGGAGGGCATCTCTCTCCAACCGGACAGCATGGACAAGATGGCACCGTTCCATACGGTCGAACTTAGAAGGATCATCAGCTTGAAATCTGTGATTCGTTCGACCGCACTCCTTTCTATGTCAATTAGAAAGGAGTAGCTATCACGCGAAACGTGTTGCGTATTTCAATTGTCATCGAACATGTCCATGTTAAATGATGGAACTGTGGTCCTTGGACGGACTACAAAGTGCTAATAGGTGTAACGGAGCACTAAGACTTGTGCTGCTTCAGAACAAGTCCACTTCGCACTGATTCAGTTGCCAAAAGATGCGCAAGCTGGGGCTAAGATTATATAGTGATGCCTTACGTCACTTCACGTACACTAGCACGTGCAGGGGAAGACTTTACTTTAAGACAACTACCTTAAAGTGGGTTAAATGAAAATTGTATTAATATAATTAAGTATCTCTTCTTTCTATCTGTTAATGCTAACTTAGTTATAAGCAATACAACACATGTAATAAAGTCTAATCTGTCTCTCTCTTTGCGCGCGTCCAGCGCTGACTGGACCGCAAAGAAAGTAGATATAATGGTCTATATCTACCAATGGAAATGCTTTTGGAATATTACCATGTAAAGTAATATTCTCCAAATATTCTCGACCTTTTCGATAATTCATTAATCAAATACCTTTAAGTGTTAATTTCATGTAACGATACACCCCGTTACATATTCAGTCGGGTATGATCACGTGATCGATCCCATCCACTTTTTTTAAACCCCATACTAGAACTACGGCTCAACGCCATAAGGCCGTCCGAGTACCTTTCTATGGAGAAGTTTTCCGGCTCTAAAATGCCCACCGACCGAAGAAAGGTTCTATCTGGCAACGACAGCAAGGGCTGAATGGCAAGTCGCAAAAGAGACGTGTGGAATACAAAGTACACCTTCATAATAGCCGCTTTAAGTGACGTTGGCAGAATTGCGTCATATTTTATAGCAAAAATATCCACCGAATTTGAAATGGAAGACCTAGAAAGCCCCCTCTCCGGAATCAAGGACGTCCATTATTTAAAGAGATAAATTCAAGCTGGTAGGGGAATATGACCCTTCTTAATGGTGTAAAACGACTCCTCTGGTTTGGTACTGCCAATCATTGTTAAGCACCCCAACGCAGGGCATAGGCTACAATGTCTGCAATGTGGTACACTATAGCCCGGTGTAGCTTCACCGATGACTTATTACGAGGTCCTGGAGGATAAATTGTGACGGAGGAAGATGAACGTGAGCTTGAGGACCTAGCCAAATCATTTTCCAGTCTAGAACACTCGCGCTCCATAGCAATTGCGCTTTAAACAGCGGCGCCCGGCTATGAAGCTTAAAACAATTCCCTTTTTTTCGAGTTTACAGTAAGATAACATGTTGTGAGTGAGATCTTGTACATATTAGGCATCAATCAACGTAACCGTGAGCATACCTTCATTCACAGTAGCATGCAACGTGACTTGATCCACCTTCGTGACCTTGATAGTTTGACCATCAGCAACATTGCATTCGTCGAAGCAATCGACTGCATCAACAACCATTCTTCCATCCATAACCAGACGCCGACTGGCGCCACTATCGAGAAACCAGGTCCGCTCCCGGCCGCTTAGGTCGTTACCAATACGAAGAACAAATGACGCCTTTTTTCCACTAGTTCTATACTTGCACTATCTCTTGGAATGGCCAGCTGATTTCACCGCCAACATCAAAGTCCATCGCTAGGCGCCAAAACATCCGCCGCAACATGATTAACACGTGAGTTATTACGGCCACAAGTGGATTGTCGCCCTCCACTCACCACATGTGCGCTTGCCTCCTGTTCAAATGTACTGGCGACGTCCGCCATCCCCCACGCTTACTTCAGATGATCAGTGCGGCGACGGCCAAGCCGTGTTTGCATGGCTCGTTTAACCTCTGGTGTTGCACCTTCGCAATTGTACTAGAGTACAAATCAATCTGGACCGTACGGCGAGCTTGCCACGGCAACCAGGTACTGGCACTGCTCCGTCCAGGACCGATCGTTCTGCTTTCGGACCCACATCAATAGTCTGGCTTGTTCTACAGTGATCTTCCTGTCGTATGACTCAAGCATCTTGTTCTCGAGATGCTCGGCCGTAGGCATTTCCGAAACCCAAATCCTTTTCATCTTGTTCAAATGCTTTCTTGCAATGCCTTCGAAATACCAAGGCATCTTGTGTTTCTCTGTTCACTAATTCCCGCTGAGACTTGGGCCGCGCTGAGCTTGTCCTAGAGCTGCAGTCTGCAGTCCTTCAACCCGGCTCCAAGCACTCTGTACTCCTTTCTAGCGAAGCGCTCAATAGGTAGCTTCATATTTTTAACAGTCGACATCTGGATCTTAAAGTCATGTGGCGGGTAGATGTACTGCACAGGCTGTATGTTTCCTTGCGACGTAGGCTGAACATAGGAAAAATTTGCTGTTGCTGCTGCGCTCGAGACTGCGGCATCGCAAAATACATTTCATACCCATCGCTTCACTCAGCGAGTCGGGTCTTCTCCTGTGCCGTTCGGCCGTCAAGAATTGGCTAAAGACGCTTAAATTGCTCTTTTTTATGGGTGTCCGGATCCGCGGGAGACTGCTGGGTCCGCTCCATGCGCTTCACGCCGATTCGCGTATCAGATTCCCAATTAGTCCCTCAAGTCGATCTGTACGATCTGTGTCATGCTCTGCTCAGAGGACCCAAAATTACTCGCTTGAGCAATTCCTGCGCTGTTACTTGCCGTCTCATCGACCACATCTAGGTGAGTGACAAGAGGAGCTGCAGAGGGGTCTTCCGGGGAACTTGGGTGACAGGCCCTTGGCTGGCAGAGGGACCGATCGGGCCAGAGGAGCTTGCAAGAAAGCGACTTTGAGATGTGTGGTAAACGTGAGAATGAATTGAATGTTAGCGATAGCGCTGTACAGATACTCTGTATCGCTGCTCTATGTGTCGTGAGCGCTCTACAGATGCGCTATACCGCTGTGTACTACGTCCCATGCGCGTGGGTTGATACTGGCTGATTCTGGTCTGGTTGGTAATGATATGCAATGAGCTGACAACTGTTCAGACCAGTGGAAGTGGAGATGACGTCTACAGGTCATGTGATGGGCTCATAACCTTGTGTTTTCTGGTACTTGATTGGTAAAAGATAAACGAGAAACCAAACGTATTGAAGCTTGTCAACTTAACTAACTCTTCTATCCATTACCAGCGACTTTAATGAATTATTTCGACGCAATGTGATTAAAACTGAAAATATTACTCGCGGATAGCACTTCAATTGGTTGCAAGCATGCTTAGTATTGATAAATTTAGATTTCAATTCCCAACCTCCTGTCTGGCATATTTCGACGGTAATTTCATGGTATCTGCAGACCTTGATGGCTCAACCATTAGCTACAAGTATTTATTTCAGTCGTTAGCTCGTCACTCGCACGTCTTTCCGTTGTGCAGCTCGAATGTCATTCTACTGGCTTCCCCGACTGACTTTTACCAGCGGTTACTGCACAATATACAACACGCAGAGACGCGGATCTCCATTGCATCCTTGTATATTGGTACGGGCCCATTCGAAAAGGCCTTAATCGACGCAATAATTGCTCGAATCAA